>NW_026601519.1:0-47009 GCF_029448725.1 Salvelinus fontinalis
CAGGATGCTCCATTCCGAGTCTCATAGCAAAGGGTTTGAATACTTATGTAAATAAGATATGTATTTTTTTACATTTGCAAAAAATGTCTAAAAACCTGTTTTTGCTTTGTGGTTAACTTTCTTGGGATAGGAGGCAGCATTATCACTTATGGATGAATAGCGTACCCAGAGTGAACTGCCTCCCACTCTGTCCCAGATGCTAATATATGCATATTATTATTACTATTAGATAGAAAACACTCTGACGTTTCTAAAACTTTTTGAATGATGTCTGTGAGTATAACAGAACTCATATGGCAGGTGAAATCCTGAGAAAAATCCAACCCGGAAGTGGGATATCTGAGGTTGGTCGAATTTCAACTCAGTCCCTATTGAATGCACAGTAGGATATGGATCTGTTTGCACTTCCTCCGGCTTCCACTAGATGTCATCCCTCTTTAGAAACTTGAATGGGGCTTCTACTGTGTTGTGGGGCTGAATAAGAGGGGAATGAGTCAGGTTACTGGTAGAGAGCCATTTCCTGGTCACGCGCATTTCACATGATAGCGACCTGTGCTTCTCTACACAGAAAGGAATTCTCCGGTTGGAACGTTATTGAATATTTATGATAACAACATCCTAAAGATTGATTCTATACTTAGTTTGACAAGTTTCTTCGGCCTGTAATATAACTTTTTGAAGTTTTCATCCGACGTTTGCCTGGACCTGCACGAGCGTTTGGATATGTGTACTAAACGTGCTAACAAAAGTAGCTACTTGGACATAAATAATGGACATTATCGAACAAAACAACAATTTATTGTGGAACTAGGATTCCTGGGAGTGCATTCTGATGAATATCATCAAAGGTAAGGGAATATTTATAGTGTAATTTCTGATTTCTGTTGACTCCAACATGGCAGAGAATTTTTTTTTCTGAGCGCCGTCTCAGATTATTGCATGGTGTGCTTTTTCCGTAATTTTTTTTTGAAATCTGGCACAGCGTTTGCTTTAAGAACAAGTGTATCTTTAATTCTATGTAAAACATGTATCTTTCAACAAAGTTTATGATAAGTATTTCTGTTATTTGATGTGGCTCTGCAATTTCTCTGGATATTTTGGAGGCATTTCTGAACATGGCGCCAATGTAAACTGAGATTTTTGGATATAAATATGCACATTATCGAACAAAACATACATGTTTTGTGTAACATTATGTCCTATGAGTGTCATCTGATGTAGATCAAAGGTTAGTGATTAATTTTATCTATATTTCTGCTTTTTGTGACTCCTGTCTTTGGCTGGAAAAATGGCTGTGTTTTTTTGACTTGGTGGTGATCTAACATAATCATATGTTGTGCTTTCGCTGTAAAGCATTTTTGAAATCAGACACGATGGGTAGATTAACAAGATGTTTATCTTTCATCTGCTGTATTGGACTTGTTAATGTGTGAAAGTTACATATTTCTAAAAAATATTTTTGAATTTCCCGCGGAATGTTGTCGAGGGGTTCCGCTAGCGGAACGCATGTCATAGACAGGTTTAAGGGGTATTTGTGTGTAGATTGAATCAGGCTGTTACGTAACAAAATATGGAAAAGTCAAGGAGTCTGAATACTTTCCAAAGGCACGTTGTTCATAGCCATGTTATGAAGTATGAAAAGGCTTGTTCAGTCACATGTCATGAATTCACTATGACATCATCATATTTATATACATTTTATGGGTTTAAAAGTTGTTGTTTTTCTCAGACATAAATAAACAATTCCAGGTGAAAGCCAAAGGCCATAGGTGTAATAAAATAACAAATTATCTGGCAAAGCAGCAGAGCGAGGCCCACATCCAGCAATGTCATAAGTCACGTTTTGCAGCTGTTTCAGTACAGCACTACAGGGAGAGAGAAAACTCCACTGGACTAGTTTCAATGTATGGAATCACTTCAGAGTTTCTGGATTTTGGGTAAACTTCTCCTTTAACCTCACTAGGGTAGGGGGCAGCATTCGGAATGTTGGATGAAAAGCGTGCCCAAAGTAATCTGCCTGCTACTCAGGCCCAGAAGCTAGGATATGCAAATTAGTAGATTTGGATAGAAACCACTCTGAAGTTTCTAAAACTGTTAAAATAATGTCTGTGAGTATAACAGAACTGAAATGGCAGGTGAAAACCTGAGGAAAATCCACCCAGGAAATGCTTTTATTTTGAAATGCCTGTTTTTCCATTGAAAGCCTATCCACCATACAAAGACTTATGACGCAGGTCACTAGCTCTATTGTAGAAAAAAGCTGCCGTGAGCAAGGCAGTTAACCTGCAACAACTGCTCCCCGGGCACCGATAACGTGGACGTCGATTAAGGCCACTCTGATTCAGAGGGGTTGGGTTCAATGCGGAAGACACATTTAGGGTGAATGGATTCAGTTGTGACTGACTAGATATCCCCTTTCCTTTCCCATCCCAGTCCTCCTTTAAGACTCCATAATGTTTCATCATTAGATGCTACAGTCCTCCTGTAAGATAGATCTTTGATGAAAACCTACTCCAGAGCAGAACCTGCTGCTTGAACAGAGTTCTGAGTATAGGGTCTGAATACTTAAGTAAATGTAATATTTCAGTTTTGTATTTTTTGATAAATTAGCAAAATTATCAAACAAAAATATTTGGTATTGTGTTTTTAGAAAAAGGCTGTAATGTAACAAAATATGGAAAAAGTCAAGGGGTCTGAATACTTTCAGGAGGCACTGTACTCCCCGATAGCAACGGCCAATAGCAGACCACTTCCTGTATCAGGGACATAGTCGCTCCCGTCTTCCATGTGTGAAAGGTAACCTGGTGAATATCATAGAATCAGGGTTCTGTTAGGTAACCTGGTGAATATCATAGAATCAGGGTTCTGTTAGGTAACCTGGTGAATATCATAGAATCAGGGTTCTGTTAGGTAACCTGGTGAATATCATAGAATCAGGGTTCTGTTAGGTAACCTGGTGAATATCATAGAATCAGGGTTCTGTTAGGTAACCTGGTGAATATCATAGAATCAGGGTTCTGTTAGGTAACCTGGTGAATATCATAGAATCAGGGTTCCGTAAGGGAACCTTCAGTTCTATTTCAGTGACTCGTTAGTCTCTCACTTTGGGGATATAGTCAACTACCACAGAGCTCATATACTCTCTGATGCCAAGTCTAGACAGGATCATCCCTCAGAGGTCCCCACTCTACTCACCGTATGTGTAGTGATGTCCAGTCAGTAGAACCTCATGAAGGTACATCACCACAACATGCTGCATTACAGATCTCTTGAACAGAGATGCCTTTGAACCATGCCTATGTTGTAGCCATACCTCTGGTGGATTGAGCCATCAAGCCCTCCGGAGGAGTCAGATCCTTGCTACTATAGAACCCCATGAAGGTATGGGGGTGTAACTCATTATACGGATATAATGGCTAAAGTAAAGCAGTTTTAAATAAATCTAATTTCTACTCTTTCCAGTGGCTCCAACAGCGGCAATAACCTCAAGCAAAACATAAAAATCCCAGGATGGGACTAGCTGTTTGGGTACTGGGCGGAGGTGACCCTTCATAAAACAACAGATCAGGGGGTGTTCCACTGTATAGTTGTTGCAGCCTAAATGGCAGCCAAATATACATTTATAGTTGAAAAGGTTTTCCTTCGTCAGAAAGCAGAGTAGCTCTGAAACAGAGCAAACAAAGGGCCTGTTCTGTTATAATCTCCACCCGGCACAGCCAGAAGAGGACTGGCCACCCCTCATAGCCTGGTTCCTCACTAGGTTTCTTCCTAGGTTTGGCCTTTCTAGGGAGTTTTTCCTAGCCACCGTGCTTCTACACCTGCATTGCTTGCTGTTTGGGGTTTTAGGCTGGGTTTCTGTACAGCACTTTGAGATATCAGCTGATGTACGAAGGGCTATATAAATAAATTTGATTTGATTTGACTGATTTGTTTCTGATCTCACCATCTGTTAAATACACACCCCTTATTGTGCTATAGTGAGTGTGTGGCTCTAGCACTCTGAATAGAGTTTATTCTCAAGGAGAGCGGTCACGTGTGTTGAGAAGCAGAGGATCACTGGTTTGAGCCTGGTATGGGGACAGTGGAGGAATTGCAACTGTTAGCAGCACACTGGCATCAGTTAAACATAAAATGAATAAAGTTAGTCATTTCCAAATGAACCATGTTCTTTAAGGTCAATATGTTGGAGTTCAGGCTTTACTTGACCTGTTAAAGTAGGAAATGAAATGAACTTTGTCCATCACAGAGACGGAAGTCAAGACAAAAACAGGAGCTTGTTTTAAAATATATATTGGCCATGTTTAACAAGTTGTGTTGATCAGATGTTAATGAAGCAATACAGACCACATTGAAGTGTCTGGAGTTTAGTTTTTGTGTTCTAGAGTCTTGTAAAGAAAGGGGGGGTTGACTGGGACAGACAATGTAACATCCATCATGATTAATGATTTGAAAAAATGTTTTTGTAAAACATGCACCTGACATCAGATCATCTTGAAACTTTCTCTCTAAAGCTAACTTTCATCAAGGTTTTATATGGTCTATTGGTTTCTCTCTTTTCATTGGCAGAATCCTTTTTCAGTGTTATGATATTCATGACATCCATATCCACCAGTCTATCTTCCTGTCAACTAACAGAACTCTGCTGGTTGTCCTGGTAACAGATACCAGTGGGCAGATCTATTGTATTTGTTCAAGCTAAACTACAGCACTTACTTTGATGAGTCAAATCTGATCCTTTCTTCTCTTCTCCTCCTCTCATAGCTCCACTCAGCCCCGTTGTTTTCCTGCAGTCCACCAGCAGCACAGACAACCTCTTCATACCCAGCAGTAAGGTGCTACCGGGATAGGCACGAAACGGGGACTCCGGGAGGGAGGAAGGGCTAGCGTTGTCCTGGTAACCATAAAGAGGGGACACAGACACATATCATTATGGATGCTGATGTCACTGTTGTCATGAAGTGCTTTACAGAAACCCAGCCCAGACCCCGATAGAGCAAGCTGTATGCTAGACCAGACCAAAATGTACCATCTGGTGTTCTGATCTGGAGAGATTCTTCTCTGCCTCGTCAGCATCAGGATGTTGTTGAGGCTCCCCAGAGGATCCACGATAGTCATGTCTCTCTCCTGTGTAAACGACAACATCAGACAGACAGTCAACTTATGATCTTCTACTACAATCACAGGGTCTTACAAGAGGCATGAATGTCTAAAAAGGGCCTAAAATGGGCACTTTCATCATGATTTTGTAAAATATTGTTTGTGTTGTAAATGTAAAAGGGTCGTTCCACTAAATGGAGGCTTTTTGCACCCCTTTGATATTTTAAGTAGAAATGATGCACCAATATTGAATTTTAAAAGCCTGTTATGCAAAGTGAAGATTACCACTTTAACATTTCCTACCTTACTGAACAACATGTTCAAGTGTAGAACTTCAGTAGAATGGCCCTTTAAAACCCCCACATTAGTTGAGGTTATAATTTGTGTAACTTTCCAACAGGAATATGTTCCAAAAACTTCGTAAATAACAAGGTTGCCAACAAACAGCGCATACAAAGTTGTATAGAGGCGGAATAAGACACCGGGAAGGGAGTGGGCTATTTCATTACGTGTTTCACTCACCACGTTAATCCACTCTGGTAGCCTAAGGACAAACATTAAGAATAAGCTTCGTGGTGAGTTGATGCCTATTCGGCAGCGTGTTAGCTCGGTGAATTGACCATGCTACTTTGTTTGCGGCGTTTGTTGGCATCCTTGTACTTTACGAAGATTTTGGAACAGATTCCTGTTGGGACGTTCCACAAATTAGACCCCATTAGTTCAACAACTGCATCGTTTGTGACCCTGGTTTTAAGACAGTACTCACTGGTGGTAATCGTAAATTCCCTCTCCTCCTCTTTTATTGAGATAGCCTCCTCTTCCTCTTTTACTACAAAATGTTCTTCCTCTTCTTTCAATGTTATGGCATCTTCCTCCTTTTTTATTCTTAAAGTTACTACCTCCTCCTCTTCCACTCTGACAACCTCTTTCCCATCTTCCTCTTTCACTGTAATATCATCCTCTTCTGTCAATGTGATAGCCTCCTCTTCCTCCTTTATCATCCTGAAAGCTTCTCCCTCTCCTTTCATCAGAGCTTCTTTCTCCGTCGAGCTTAGTGAGCTCATGCTCCGGGCGATTATCCTAGTACAGTATCAATTTAACACATTTGCTAATCTAAGACTCAAATTACGTTTAAATGAACGAGTAGATACGTAAACATAATTATGAGCCAGCTAGCAAACCACCACGTTGATTGAATCAGAAGCCTTTTGTCGCAGTTGAAGAAGCATCCTGTCCCGTCCACTAGAATACACGTCACGCAAGAAGCATCACCCGAAAGACTCATATCGCCATCAGCTGGCTGGAGTGGGTAACGCAGATTGGAGAAAAAACAACCAGATGTTATGTTTTCTCTTCCTTCTTACAGCCAATACTTTCCTCCAGGGCTGACCTGCCCATTAGGTAGGATTAGGTGACAGATTGACGAGGGTGGCATTTTACGAGCTAAATTGACCAAAGCTCATCGCTAACAACACATAATAACACCTCACATAATGTTGCCCTAAAACTATGACAATTTCTATCACCCAGTGGCATATGGGCTATTAAGGTGAGTGTAGGTGAGGCCACATGAAGCAGTGCCTGCTTTGTTTAAGGTAACATGGACAGATAGGACTCTACCTGTGTAGAGCACATGCCCCTTTTCCCTTCCAATCTCTAAAGTGTTCTTTTGGGTGGTGGTATAATTTGTATTCATTTTTTTGTCATTTTTATTCTGAACCCACTGCCTGCAAGTCATTGTTAAATTTTCCTAACTATCTTACAGGTAGACCCTCTCTCACTCTCGCAACAGAGCCTCTTCAACCTCAGGAGGCTAAAGAAAGTTGGCTTGTCACCTAAAACACTCACAAATATTTACAGATGCACAATGAAAGCAATCCTGTGTCGGCTCTCTACGCAAGATTCCTTCAACCTCGTGGCTTGGTTTTTGCTCTGACATGCACTGTGAATTGTGGGACCTCATATAGACAGTTGTGTGCCTTTCCAAATCATGTCCAATCAATTGAATGTACCACAAGTTGTAGAAACATCTCAAGGATGATCAATGGAAACAGCATGCACCTGAGCGAGTCTCATATCAAAGGGTCTGAAAACTTATGTAAATAAAGTATTTCTATTGATTTTCTATCATTTGCAAACATTTCTGAAAACCTGAATACTTTCCGAAGGCACTGTATGTATATAAAAACATGTTTTCCACTAACCCTACCATCCATCCCCTAATTAGAGTAAACTAATGCACAACAACTATTAGGCTTCTACGTCCAGCTTCTACATACTATGTACATTTTACACAATATATTTTACAATAGTTATATTTAGTTTGTTTTTAATCCTATTCTTCAGTTACCCTAAACCTCTCCCATCTATCTCTGAAGAACATCCAGTCCTATCCTTCAGTTACCCTAAACCTCTCCCATCTATCTCTGAAGACCATCCAGTCCTATCCTTCAGTTACCCTAAACCTCTCCCATCTATCTCTGAAGACCACCCTCTTTGATTTCTATTTGCCATATATTTTTAACTGTGCTGTTTCACAAAAGTTATTGACTTTTATAATCTCATCGTTGCTACAGATTGTAAATTAAAAATAAACATGTTTGCTAAAAGTATTATTATTTTATTAATCAATTGACTATGACTTTTCAAATCACTCAGTAGTTCTGTATGCAGAGTTAGCTCCAGGTAAATGTTGCCATTCCTTGACCTGCGACCAAAAACAAGCAACATATGGACAGTACCAAAACAAATGATCTAATGATTCTGTCTCTTCGCAGCTAAATCTGCAGGGGTTCGTTGTATCCCCATATATATTTTGTATAATAATTTCAATTGAAAAATTCTAAGTTTTGAATCTGGTGTCATTCACAATTTTCATGAACCAAGTTTGGTCTTTAAAGCAGGGCTGACAGACAAGATTCTGACTTTTCCACCCTTCCACTTGTCTCTTCCATTTTTGTGGTAATGCTGCAATTAGTTGGTTGTAATTTTGGGTAGAGCAGAGATTTCCATATATTTTTATGAGCTGCATGTGTGACAACTCCACCAGTCCTATTGATGGTATAATTTACAAAGATTATACCTTTTTCATGTAATCAATTTTATTTATTTATTTTGATCAGTTACTATATTTGAGTTTAACCATTTTTTTAAATTATTTGTTTGGTCTTTTCTGGTGGATTAAACTGAAATTCCAACCAACTTCCTAAGGCTTGTTTTAAAAAATAATGATCTTTTGGAGATGATTTCATTTTCAAATAACTGAAAGTGAGAGGTTGTAATCTGAATAAAGAGAAAAAGGCCATTCTTGAACATCGGGTGAGACATTCTTACTAATCTGATAGAGAACCAGGTCGGAATAAAAGTATAACCTTTGTATGATTGAAGCTTTTAGTTAGAGATCTAATGCTTTAATGATTAATCATTTCTGCCCTCCGAATTCATATTCATTATATAAATAGTCCTATTTAATTTAGTCTTGCTTGCTGATATAAATACAATTGAATATTCTTTTCTCGTATAATTTAAAAGGGGACTGGGAGACAAGTCAGGATCAAGGCAAAGATGAACGGAGCAAAGTACAGAGAGATCCTTGATAAAATCCTGCTCAGGACCTCAGACTGGGACAAAGGTTCACCTTCCAACAGGACAATGACCCTAAGCACACAGCCAAGACATCGCAAAAGTGGCTTCGAGACAAGTCTCGGAACGTCCTTGAGTGGGCCAGCCAGAGCTCGGATTTGAACCGGATCGAACATCACTGGAGAGAGCTCTGGTGCAGGTTTTCATCAAGGATCTCTCTGTACTTTTCTCCATTTATCTTTCCCTCGATCCCTGCCACTGAAAAACATCCCCACAGCATGATGCTGCCACCACCATGCTTCACCGTAGGGATGATGCCAGGTTTCTTCCAGATGTGACGCTTGGCATTCAGGCCAAAGAGTTCAATGTTGGTTTCATCAGACCAGAGAATCTTGTTTCTCATGGTATGAAAGTCCTTTAGGTGCCTTTTGGCAAACTCCAAGATGGCTTTCTTTTGTCTTTTACGGAGAAGTGGCTTCCGTCTGGCCACTCTACCACAAAGGCCTAATTGGTGGAGTGCTGCAGAGATGGTTGGTCTTCTGGAAGGTTCTCCCATTTCCACAGAGGAACTCTTGAGCTCTGTCAGAGTGACCATCGGGTTCTTGGTCACCTCTCTGACCAAGGCCCTTCTCCCCCTATTGCTCAGTTTGGCTGAGCCGCCAGCACTAGGAAGGGTGGTTCCAATCTTCTTCCATTTAAGAATGATGGAGGCCACTGTCTTCTTTGGGACTTTCAATGTGGCAGAAATGTTTTGGTCCATTTCCCCAGATCTGTGCCGTGACACAATCCTGTCTCGAAAGGAATATATCACATCAAATATAGGCTACTTAAAGTTCAAGTTAGATCACACATTCCGCCGATTGTTGTTGAAAAACGTTTCTTAAACAGAACAAAACGGGGATAAACATACCTGAATTTGTCCAATAGAAACTCTTGTTTGCAAGTGTTGGACTAATGACTACACCCTAGATCAGCTAGATAAATGCAAGAGTGTGCAAGGTGGTATTGAATATGTCACTGTCTATCACCTCAAATTTTTCTCTCGACCAGTGTGCACCTACGTTGTAAACTTTAATTCATAGGCTAGGTTGTAGAAACCTCATGATAGGTATAGGGGAATTGTTAGTATCAGTAGTAGCCTAAACCTATCGCTGTTACATTGAACAATGTTAATGGAATATGATTGGCAGTCATCTAATATGCTGTAATAGAAATAAGGCCATGCTCATGAATAAACAAATCGTCCTGCCTCATCTTAAACGGCACTGTTAGGATGGTGGACCATCTTGCTACACATGGGAAACTGTTGAGCTGGAAAAACCCATCAACTTTGCAGTTCTTGACACAAACCGGTGCACCTGGCACCTACTACCATCCCCCGTTCAAAGACACTTAAATATTTTGTCTTCCCCATTCACCCTCTGAATGATACACATACACAATCCATGTCTCATTTGTCTCAAGGCTTAAAAATCCTTATTTAACCTGACTCCTCCCCTTCATCTACACTGATTGAAGTGGATTTAACTTGTGACATCAATAAGGGATCATATCATTCACCTGGATTCACCTAGTCAGTTTCTGTCATGGAAGGAGCAGGTGTTCTTAATGTTTTGTAGACTCAGTGTAAAGCACTACAGATAATCAAGTGCTATTTAAATGTGACGCATTTGCTCTATTGTTTACAGCGGGGTTGGGAAATTCCAGTCCTCGAGGGCCTGATTAGTGTCACAGTTTTGCCCCAGCTAACACACCTGACTCCAATAATCAACAATTCATGATCTTCAGTTTAGAATGCAATTTGATTAATCAGCTGTGTTTGCTAGGGAGGGAGAAAAAGTGTGACAATAATCAGGCCCCGAGGACTGGAGTTGCCCACCCCTGGTTTACAGGATGATTTGTATCTTAAAGAGCGTAGCTTTAAGGGAATAGTACCCACATCTAAATAAAAACGAATGTAAAAAATGAACAGAGCAAATGTGTATTAAAACACTACCTAATCATATAAGTATTTATTCAACATTTACATATTCATATTGTAATGAAACAGTAGGGAGCAGGTCTCGAACCCTCGACCTTCTAACCCGAGGTCCGGCGCGCTATCGACTGTGCCGCAAAAGCATGCTCGTGCGGCAGGGTTGATTTCCGCGACTATAAACCCAGGGTCGCTATTATTATTACACTATTAAGCTTCTACGTCTGTATACAGGACGGTATTATTTGTAAGACGTAAGAGAAAATATATCATCTTATTGTTAAATTATTATGACGTTCTTTCCAATACAAAAGTGTAGTAACTATTGTTTCCAAACTGCGTTACCCACTCCAGTCAGCAGAAGGCGAGTTTTTCAGGTGATGCTTCTTGCGTGACGTATAATCTAGTGGACGGGACAGGAGGCTTCTTCAACAGCGACAAAAGGCTTCTGGTTTAACCACGCGGTGCTTTGCTAGCAAACCTAAAACTCTTTATACCATTCTTGTGTATATTACTCTTAGTGTTTCGAACATAATTCTGTTTACCTATCTACTGGTTCATTTATAAACGTAATTTGCTTGTTAAATTAGCAAATGTGTTACATTGATACCGCACTAGGCTAATTTCCCGGAGCATAAACGCACAAATCTAGACGGAGAAAGAAACTCTGGTGAAAGGAGGCAAGGAAGTTTGAAGAATGAAAAAGGAGAAACAAGAGGATGATATTACAGTGAAAGAGGAAGATGGGAAAGAGGTTGTCAAAGTGGAAAAAAAGGTAGAAGCTTTCAGAATCAAAAAGGAGGAAGATGCCGTAAAATTGAAAGAAGAGGATGAACCTTTTCGAGTAAAAGAGGAGGATATCGCAATAAAAGAGAAGGAGACTGAAGTTCCGATTACCACCAGTGAGTACTGTCTTAAAAACAGGGACACAAACTATGCAGTAGTTGAACTGTGTTTTTTAAGGGGCATTCTACTGAATACCTGCACTTGAATATGTTGTTCAGTACTGTAGGAATTGTTTAAGGGGCAATCTGCCATTGGTACATATATTTTGTGCACTTCAAAATTGTATTTATTGAATTCTCTATGGTCTATATTAAAGTGCACTAATTCTAATATAACAGGCTTTTAAATATAATATACAGTGCATCATTTCTACATAAAATATCAAAGGGACGCAAAATGCATCCATTTTGTGGAACGGCCCTTTAACATTTGCACCACAATGGTGGGAAAAGTACGCAATTGTCATACTTGAGTAAAAGTACAGATACCTGAATAGATAATTACTCAAGTAAAAGTGAGTCACCTAGTAAAATACTTCCTGAGTAAAAGTCTAAAATATACTTTAGTATCAAAAGTAAAAGTATATAACTAATTTCAAATTCCTTATTAAGCAAACCAGATGGTGCCATTTAACATTTTTTTTTTTTACATTTACGGATAGCCAGGGACACACTCCAACTCTCCTACAATCTACAATTGAAACGTGTGTTTAGTGAGTCCGCCAGATCAGAGGCAGTGATGATTACCAGGGATGTTCTCTTGATTAGTGAGTGAATTGGACCATTTTCCTGTCCAGCTAAGCCTTCAAAATGTAATGAGTACTTTTGGGTGTCTGGGAAAATGTATGGAGTAAAAAGTACATCATTTTCTTTAGGAATATAGTGAAGTAAAAGTCAAATTAGTCAAAAATAGTAAAGTACAGATTCCCTGAAAAACTTAAATCGTACTTTAAAGTATTTTTTACTTAGGTACTTTATACCACTGATCACAAAAAAAAGAAAAAGCATAATTCAAGTGGCTAATTTAGGCCCTTTTTAGACATATATTCAAGCCTCTTGTAACACTGTAATTGCAATAGATGGTCATAAGTTTACCGTCTGTTTGATGTTCTCATTCACACAGGAGAGAGACATGACTATCCTGGATCCTCTGGGGAGCATCAACAACATCCTGATATTGACGAGGAAGAGAAGAGTCTCTCCAGATCAGAACACCAGATGGTACAGCTTGGTTTGGTCTATTATACAGCTTGCTCTATCGGGGTCTGGGCTGGGTTTCTGTAAAGCACTTTATGACAACAGTGACATCAGCATCCATAATTATATGTGTCTGTCCCCTCTTTATGGTTACCAGGACAATGCTAGCCCTTCCACCCTTCCGGAGTCCCCATGTCGTGCCTCTCCTGGTAGCGCCTCACTGCTGGGTATGAAGAGGTTGTCTGTGCAGCTGGTGGACTGCAGGAAAACAACGGGGCTGAGTGGAACTGTGAGAGGAGGAGAAGAGAAGAAAGGATCAGATTTGACACATCAAAGTAAGTGCTGTAGTTCAGTTTGAACAAATACAATAGATCTTCCCACTGGTATCTGTTACCAGGACAACCAGCAGAGTTCTGTTAGTTGACATGAAGATGGACTGGTATCTGTTACCAGGACAACCAGCAGAGTTCTGTTAGTTGACATGAAGATGGACTGGTATCTTTTACTAGTAGGGCCGTCACAGACTAATAGAAATCTTGTTTGACTTAGTCACCTGTTCTTTCCACCAATCAATTGGTGCACATTTTAAATGTGTATTTCTATATATACACTACCGTTGAAAAGTTTGGGGTCAATTAGAAATGTCCTTGTTTTTTAAAGAAAGGCACATTTTATGTCCAATAAAATAACATCAAATTGATCAGAAATACAGTGTAAACATTGTTAATGTTGTAAATGACTGTTGTAGCTGGAAATCGCAGATTGTTTTATGGAATGTCTACATAGGCGTACAGAGGCCCATTATCAGCAACCATCACTCCTGTGTTCCAATGGCACTTTGTATTACCTAATACAAGTTTATAATTTTAAAAGGCTAATTGATCATTAGAAAACCCCTTTGCAATTATGTTAGCACAGCTGAAAACTGTTATGCTGATTTAAAGAAGCAATAAAACTGGCCTTCTTTAGACCAGTTGAGTGTCTGGAGCATCAGCATTTGTGGGTTTGATTACAGGCTCAAAATGGATCAATTAGCCTTTTAAAATGATAAACTTGGATTAGGTAACACAACGTGCCATTGGAACACAGGAGTGATGGTTGCTGATAATGGGCCTCTGTACACCTATGTAGATATTCCATAAAACAATCTGCGATTTCCAGCTACAACAGTCATTTACAACATTAACAATGTTTACACTGTATTTCTGATCAATTTGATGTTAGTTTAAATGGACAGAAAAAGGCTATTCTTTCAAAAACAAGGACATTTCTAAGTGACCCCGAACTCTTGAATGGTATTGTATATCCTAACACCATCCATGTTGTAAACAGCATTCTGCATGAATTCTTACTCAACTTGCAACAAAACAATTTTATGAAATCTAATTTTGTTAGAAATCTAAAATTGTTTAACATGGTCAAGTTCGGTTTCTGTGCAATCTTCAGACACTCTAGAAGGCAACCAAACTTGTTTCATCATTCTACATGATGTATTGGCTATACAACACCTGAATTAGCCCATGAAGGGTCTTGGTCCAATGACCACCTATCGTTTTGAAACCTAGCTAGATAGCCAATGAGCTGGGCTTTCCAGCAGTATGTGAATGCCGTTTGTAGGACAAACAGCCATCATGCTAGAGCTGTGCACAACAGAGTTCATTCTCTGGTGAAAGGAAACAGGACGCACTGTAGTTTACGTTTCACAGCAGTTCCTTCTCTTCTACAAACTTCTCAAATCTGAAAAAGTTAAACATGGCTACTAAGAGTGGAAAAGCTAAATCTCAGTCCAAGTATAAACATTTTGATGATATTATTGCAGAATTTGACCAGGAGAGTGACACAGAAGGAATGGATGAGGACTCTGTGAGTGACCACAGTTATGATTCCAGCGCGGAAGAAATGTTTTTGGAAGGAAAAGATCCACTTTTAGACCAGTAAGTAAAATAGGTTTTTGCTTCCCATGCTAATGCAGTTGTTTAAATGGTCGCATATTCATTTTGATCTTTTTTATTTATTTATATTTATTTATACACACAGTCGAAGTTTACATAAACTTAGGTTGGAGTCATTATAACTCGTTTTTCAACCACTCCACAAATTTCTTGTTAACCTCACTAGGGTATGTGGGACGGTAGCGTCCCACCTCGTCAACAGCCTGTGAAACTGCCAGGTGCCAAATTCAAAACAGAAATCCCATAATTTAAATTCCTCAAACATACAAGTATTTCACACTATTTTAAAGATACACCTGTTGTAAATCCAGCCAAAGTGTCCGATTTCAAAAAGCTTTTACGACGAAAGCACACAAAACGATTATGTTAGGTTAGAGCCAAGTCACAGAAAAATACAGCCATTTTTCCAGCCAAAGAGAGGAGTAACAAAAAGCAGAAAGAGGTAAAATGAATCACTAACCTTTGATGATCTTCATCAGATGACACTCCTAGGACTTCATGTTACACAATACATGTATGTTTTGTTCGGTAAAGTTCATATTTATATAGAAAAATCTGAGTTTAGGCGGGACGCTACTGTCTCACTTGGCCAAAAGCCAGAGAAAATGCAGGGCGCCAAATTCAAATGAATTACTATAAAAATCTAACTTTTATTAAATCACATATGAAAGAGACCAAATTAAAGCTACACTGGTTGTGAATCCAGCCAACATGTCAGAATTCAAATAGGCTTTTTGGTGAAAGCAAACAATGCTATTATCTGAGGATAGCACCATAGTAAACAAAGAGAGAGAAGCATATTTCAACCCTGCAGGCGCGACACAAGATGCAGAAATAAAAATGTAATTCATGCTTTAACTTTGACGAGCTTCTGTTGTTGGCACTCCAATATGTCCCATAAACATCACAAATTGTCATTTTTTTCGATTAATTCCGTCGATGTATATCCAAAATGTCCATTTATTTGGCGCATTTGATCCAGAAAAACACCGGTTCCAATTTGTGAAACGTGACTACAAAATATCTAAGGTTACCTGTAAACTTTGGCAAAAAATGTCAAACTACCTTTGTAATACATATTTTGGTATTTTTTTACGTAAATAATCGATAAAATTGAAGATGGGATGATCTGTGTTAAATACAGGATTAAAACCAACTGTAGCTAGCTTTCTGGTCACGCGCTTCTAACAAACAGGACACTTCGAGTGACCCTCCTTCAAGATGGCCGTACTTCATTACACAAAGGAATAACCTCAACCAATTTCTAAAGACTTCCAGTGGAAGCGGTAGGAACTGCAAGAATGTCCCTTCGAAATCTGGTTTCCCAATGAAAATTCATTGAAAAGAGAGTGACCTCAAAAAGAAAATCTGAATGCTTTGTCCTCAGGGTTTCGCCTGCTAAATAAGTTCTGTTATACTCAGACATGTTTCAAACAGTTTTAGAAACTTCAGTGTTTTCTATCCAAATATATCATAATCATATCTTATCGTCTGGGGATGAGTAGCATGCAGTTTAATTTGGGCATGCTTTTCATCCAAAATTCCGAATGCTGCCCCCTACCCAAGAGAAGTTAACTGCCTTGTTCAGGGGCAGAATGACATATTTTTACCTTGTCAGCTCTGGGACTCGATCCACCAACCTTTGGGTTAGTGGCCCAACGCTCTAACCACTAGGGTTACCTTACCTTATCGCCCCGAGGTTCCACATCATCAAGCAACATGATCTGTTTGGTGCTGTTCCATTCACTCCATTCCATTGTTATATAAATAGCCATTGGAGGCTGTTGAGGGGAGGGCTGCCCACAACAATGGCCGGAATGGAGTAGAATGGAACAGCACCAAACAGACCATGTTGCTTGATACCATTCCACTCACCTCACCCCGGCCACCACTATGAGCCGTTCTCCCCTGACCAGCCTTATTCACCATTGATAAACACACACTTCACCGTCGTGATTATGTTCCCTCTACTCTATATAATAGACATCTGTTTATTTTACGTGTCGATACAGGGCTCATCTGTAGAAGTATTCTTACTGATTGTTTTTTCTTACACAGTGCCAGGGACTCGGATGAACAATGGGAACCCACAATGTCAAGGTGTCCATCCCCCACTAATTCAGACACTGAAGCTGGTTCATCCAGCCGGACCCCTGCTGTCTCCTGCTCCACACCTTCCCCCGCCCGGCCATCTAGAGGTGTGAAGAGGTCAGCCCAGAAGCGGAGGAGGGCCAGTGAACCAGCGACAACTACCACTGAGGCAGAGGACCGTTGGCACACTGTGCTAGAAGATGATGTGGAGCCACTTCCACCAACATTTAGACCGAAAAGGCAGCCAGGACCTCAGCTGGACAAGACTGTAAAGTACAGCCCCCTTCATCTTTTCCAGATGTTTTTCTCCTTGTCAGTTCTTGATTCGCTGGTTTCTAACACCAACAAGTATGGGGCTAAGACACAAGCAGATAAGAAAGAGGCATGGAAGCCCATTTCCATCCAAGACCTGTACTGTTACATCTCACTGGTTATTTACATGGGGTTTGTGAAGTGTAAAAACCTCAAGGACTACTGGAGAACGTCAACACTCTACCAACTGCCTTTCCCCTCCACTGTCATGCCTTCTAAAAAGTTTCTGACTATCTCGCAGGCGCTTCATATCAGTGACCCACAAGTTGATGACGACAATGACAAGAAGAGAGGCACAGCAAGCTTTGATAGGCTCTGCAAAATCAAACCTCTCTACCCCAGCATGGTTGAGGCTTGCAAGACCCATTTTCAGCCCAACCAGAACCTGTCCATAGATGAGAGGATGGTATCCTCAAAGGCTAGAATTGGCTACAAACAATATATGAGTAACAAGCCGACAAAATGGGGGTACAAACTGTTTGTTTTGGACGATTCTGTGTGTGCCTACACTTGGAATTTTTTTGTTTACGAGGGGAAATCCATCTCAGCCACCGGTAAGGGACTTAGTTATGATTCCGTTATGGAATTATTCGATTTTCAACTGCTGGGGACGGGCTACAAACTGTTTGTGGACAACTTCTACACAAGCCCTACCCTGTTCACAGACCTGAGGAAGCTGAATGTGTGGGGTTGTGGCACCATTCGTCCCAACAGAGTGGGTTTTCCCAAAACAAAAGTAAACGACATGCCAAAGCGGGCTGATAGGGGTACCATGCGATGGATTCGTAAAGATGACCTGCTCTTTGTGAAGTGGATGGATACCAGAGAGGTGGTCATGTGCTCCAGTATCCACAAATCCTTCAGTGGCGATCACGTAGTCAGGCGTGTGAAGGACGCTAATGGGGAACAGACCACTAAAAATGTTCCCATTCCTGCTGCTGTGAAGGATTACAACAAGAGCATGGGAGGTGTGGACCTGTCAGACGCTCTGATAGGCGACTACAATGTTCTCCACAAGACAACGAAATGGTACAGAACATTGTTCTATCATTTCATAGACATTGCTGTGGTGAATGCATTCGTCCTCCAGAAGGAAATGGCTAAGAGCTCTGGACAGACCTCCATGACACAGCTAGCCTTCAGAAAGCTGCTCATCCAGGAGCTTGCTGGCTACGGCACAAAGTCCACTGCAGCACTTTCTGACCCCTCTACCTCTGTCCCTTCTGCTCCTGCCACCAGTTTTGTTCACATGCCCGAATTCATAACTGCAGGCATGAATGTGCCTCGGGGCAAAAAGGCCACAGCATGGAGGCGTCTTTGTGTTCTTTGTCACATGAAGTCCCCCATCACCTGCACGACTTGTTCGGTTTGCCTCTGCTTTACAGCAGAAAGAGACTGCTTTGGGACTTGGCATCAGCAGCACGATATTGTGTAGAGGACTGAGGGTCTTCCAAATACTGTCATTCTAAAGTGTTCAAATTGTTTTTTTATTTTTTATTTTTTAACTTTGTGTGGTTTGTGGTGTTGTTCAACAGTGACATTTGATCACTGTGGGCTGCTAACTTGGCCCTTAAATGTTTCACTTCTGTGTTTGGAGATATTGGATCAGCATTCTTGTCACATTTCCCGTTAGTACCTTTTATGTAGGGAAGCTAATGATCCATCATTTATGACATTCCTGGGAGTGTGTAGACTTGTATTTTTTATTAGCGTAGCATTTTTGTATCTTCTATGTAGTTATTTTCTTGAAAAAATCAATTTGGCCATTTGGGCAACTGGTGTGGGACACCTGGGTGACTTCATACTAAATGTCATTTAACTCGCTCATTCTTGACGTTATCAGTCTGACTTTGCACATGTACTGTTGCCCTGTTGTGGACAACAAATAACTGACCCCCAGCGTCCTATATCAATGTATGTCCTTTTGCATTTCAAAGATTATCAAATAAAAATTGTAAACATGTATTTTTTTGTTTTTATCTTTTACCAGCTGTGTTATATTCTCCTACATTAATTTCACATCTCCACAAACTTCAGTGTTCCTTTCAAATAGTATAGAATATGCATAACCTTGCTTAAGGTCCTGAGCTACAGGCAGTTAGATTTGGGTAATTTTAGGTGGAAATTGAGATGAGGGGTCCAATCCGGAAGAGGTTTTAACCTGACCCAACCATTCTCCTCCCTCTCCTGCTGGCTTTCACTGATTGTGCCATTACTCTCCTGAAGTTGCCGCATTGACCAATCATGTCAATGAGAAGCTATACAGAGCTGTCCGCATTGGTACAACATTTGGGAGGTGCTTGGCGGTGCAGTACGGAGCTCCATTTGGCCTCTGGAGGCTGAGACCAAATTTTTGGATAAAGCATAAATTGGATTTTAGTCTTTTTTTGTAGGGTTAGTTCAGAGGGTGCAAATACAATGCCTTCGGAAGTATTCAGGCCCCTTGACTTTTTCCACATTTTGTTACGTGACAGCCTTATTCTAAAATATATATTTTAAAAATAATCAATCTACAAAATACCCAATAATGACGAAGTAAAAACAGGTTAACATTAAAAATTAAAATATCACATTTACATAAGTATTCAGACCTTTTACTCAGTACTTTGTTGAAGCACCCTAGGCAGCGATTACAGCTTCGAGTCTTGGGTATGACCCTACAACCGCCTTTCTTAAAGTATGGGTCGCGACCCTGTTAATGGTGGGTCGCGATGTGTCAGTGTACATTTATAAATGTTCACAACACCACAAAAATTGCAAAAAAATTCAAACCTATTTTTGCTCTGTCATTATGGGGTATTGTGTGTGTAGGGGAAAAAACGATTTAATCAATTTTAGAATAAGGCTGTACGGTGAAAGGTCAAGGGGTCTGAATACTGTATGTGCCAAGTTAAAATATTCCCAAGAGACATGTTCTAAACTCTGCTTCTGGCTCCTCAGCAACTTTGCAGTGTTCTGTTATTTCTATTAGCCCAGAACGTTTGTTGTGTTATTACATACAGTGGAAATAACATTTGGATATCAGAGCGGCGGTAACTCACCAGCATTACGACCTGGAATACGACTTTTTAGAATGTGATCCTTTGATCGTAGCCCCCAGGGCTCGCCGCCGACGGCAGAGAAGAGGTATTCAGAGTGGACTTCTAGTCAGACTCAGGAGGCGGGCACACCATGTACAAAGAATAATAATGCAATTTAACCAGTGATGGATGGTGACGAAAATAATGACATCACCAGTAGTCATGTTAAAGTTTTCAATATTTTATTGGTGGAGTTGATGTATTTGCATGTGGCTGTGCATTATATGATGCCTGAATAGGAAGCATAGTCTGATCATGACTACTGGTTTTCTTAATAAATTATTGATCAAAAACTGCTTTGGGGTTAATTCCAAATATCTACTTGCATTGCTTGGTAGTGTATTCGCATAGTATGATACATAAATAATAACATTTAAGTCAAATAAAACAAACAGTATTATCCTGAATTCAGACGTGAATAACATTTTTGTTATCACATCAAAACCTTTCAGAATGTACCTGTTTTCATTGTAGAACGTTGGCTAGAAAGCTGCCGTTCTGTCTGAATCAGTAGCCTTGTGTCGAACGGTCCCGTCGACTAGATTATACGTCACGCAAGAAACAACTTGAAAGAATCATCTGCTGACTAGTTTGGGTGACGCAGTTTGGGAAAATGTTAATTACATTGTTTATTCTTGCTAACAACTTAATACAAAGTATTTTCAAAATAACCAGAGCTGTTTTTACTGCCCCATAGGAGGCATTTTGCCATGCTGTCATTGGAAATACGAATTTGTTTCCGAGGCTGCTGTTCATGCTGGGAATGTTGATTGGCAATTAAGTTTGGTAAACTAAGAAAACTATCATTTTATAGTAGATTTTGATCACACAATATACATTGGACATACTCAGAAGTAAATACCACACCTTTTCATTCCATGTCATTCATTTCACTACTTTCACAGGAAGTTATGCTACACTGCCTACAGGACGTTATGCTACACTGCCTAAAGGACGTTATGCTACACTGCCTTCAGGACGTTATGCTACACTGCCTACAGGAAGTTATGCTACACTGCCTACAGGAAGTTATGCTACACTGCCTACAGGAAGTTATGCTACACTGCCCACAGGAAGTTATGCTACACTGCCTACAGGAAGTTATGCTACACTGCCCACAGGAAGTTCTGCTACACTGCCTACAGGAAGTTATGCTATCTTATATCTTCATTCCTACAGCCTTCATCCCTGCCCCGTGAGTCTCTTCACTGTCTGATCTTCAGCCCCATGTTCACAGGAGAGCCCACCTGCACTCAGCTGGTCAGGTGCCTTAACAGGAAAAGCATATGACATCACACAGGGAGAAAGGCAGGAGCAGTGGTGCCCTGTATGTCCAAGGTGTCTCTGGGCCAGATGACTGTAAAATAACGTTGTGACCGCTGCTGAGGTAAAAAAAAAAAAGGCCATACAAATTTGCTTGATTGATTGTATAAATAGAAGTCCTACTACCCGTCAGGTAGGAAGTAGCAGTGAAGTCCTATTACCAGTCAGATAGGAAAAAGCAGTGAAGTCCTATTACCAGTCAGATAGGAAGTAGCAGTGAAGTCCTATTACCAGTCAGGTAGGAAGTAGCAGTGAAGTCCTATTACCAGTCAGGTAGGAAGTAGCAGTGAAGTCCTATTACCAGTCAGATAGGAAAAAGCAGTGAAGTCCTATTACCAGTCAGATAGGAAGTAGCAGTGAAGTCCTATTACCAGTCAGATAGGAAGTAGCAGTGAAGTCCTATTACCAGTCAGGTAGGAAGTAGCAGTGAAGTCCTATTACCAGTCAGGTAGGAAGTAGCAGTGAAGTCATATTACCAGTCAGGTAGGAAGTAGCAGTGTCAACACTGCCAAGTGGCTGGGATGTCCTCCACTGAGTCAACAGTCCTCTCCACCATAAACACCTCCACCACCGTCTGTTGTTTTCAACACATTCATGTTTCTTAATAAAAGAAGAAGTGATGCAGTCAGTCTCTCCTCAACTCTTAGCCAAGAGAGACTGGCATGCATAGTATTTATATAAGCCCTCTGATTACAATTAAGAGCAAAAAGTGCCGCTATGTTCTGGGCCAATTGCAGCTTTACTAGGTCTTTCTTTGCAGCACTGGACCACACGACTGGACAATAATCAAGATTAGACAAAACTAGAGCCTGCAGAACTTGCTTTTTGGAGTGTGGTGTCAAAAAAGCAGAGCATCTCTTTATTGCGGCTAGACCTCTCCCCATGTTTACAACGATTGAATCTATGTGTTTTGACCATGACAGTTTACAATCTAAGGTAATGCCAAGTAATTTAGTCTCCTCAACTTGTTCAACAGCCACACAATTCATTACCAGATTCAGCTGAGGTCTAGAACTTAAGGAATGATTTGTACCAAATACAATGCTCTTAGTTTTAGAGATGTTCAGGACCAGTTTATTACTGGCCACCCATTCCAAAAAAGACTGCAACTCTTTGTTAAGGGTTTCAGTGACTTCTTTAGCTGTGGTTCCTGATGTGTATATGGGTGAATCATCAGCATACATGGACACACATGCTTTGTATAATGCCAGTGGCAGGTCATTGGTAAAAAAAAGAAGTACATCACACTTTACATGTTTGACATTAGAGAAGCTTCCATTAAAAACCTGTTGAATTCAATTAGGTAGATAGCCCTGAATCCACGATATGGCAGAGGTTGAAAAGCCATAGCACAGACATTCTTAAACAACAGGTTATGGTCAATAATATCAAAGGCTGCACTGAAATCTGCACAATCATCAGTCATTTGTGTCAGTGCGTACATGTTAAGTGCCCTTCACGATGAGCATGCTGAAAATCTGTTGTCAATTTTTCTACAGACAAATAGCATTGTATTTGGTCAAACACGATTTTTTCCAACAGTTTGCTTAGAGCTGGCAGCAAGATTATAGGTCTGCTGTTAGAACCAGTAAAGGCCGCTTTACCACTCTTGGGTAGCGTAATTACTTTGGCTTCCCTCCAGGCTTGAGGACAACGACTTTCCTCTAGGCTCAGATTAAAAATATGACAGATAGGAGTGGCTATAGAGTCAGCTACCATCCTCAGTAGCTTCCCATCTAAGTTGTCAATGCCAGGAGGTTTGTCATTATTGATCGATAACAATTTTTCCACCTCTCCCACACTAACTTTACAACATTCAATACTTGCAATGCTTTTCTTTCATTATGTTTTTTTTACAAGTTTGTTTACATCATTCTTTATATCATTGATCTTGGATTCATAATAAAGTTTATTATTTTTGTTGAGTTTGGTCACATCATTTCTCCATTTGCAGTACGTAAGCCAGCCAGATGTGCAGCCAGACTTATTAGCCACTCCTTTTGCCCCAACTCTTTCAAACATACAGTTTTTAAACTCCTCATCAATCCACGGAGCCTTAACAGTTCTAACAGTCAGTTTCTTAACAGGTACATGTTTATCAATAATTGGAAGAAGCAATTTCATAAATTCATCAAGTGCAGTGTCTGGATGCTCCTCATTAATCAAATCAAACCAACAAATATTTATAACATCTTCCACATCAGAGTCACACCAGAATCTTTGTTTAACCTCTTATACAACAGTTACACAGCGAAGTGTAGACAGTCTGAATTCCTGAAGCATTGGTTGATGAGCACATATCTTTATAGTTTCCTGTTCCTGGGAGGGACTTTATTCATACAAGGATGCAGGTACAGCTGGTTTGCAACACAGGATGATACTCCCAGGAACAGGAGATTATAATAAGACAGTTTCACAAGGTTAGTCACATACTCAGTTATGTGGACATATACAATTACCATTTTCCATTACAGTCTGAACATTTTAATGTCATTAAATCATCAGTGGGCCAACAATGCAAATATCAACAATGGAGCAAAAGAATCACATCCAAATATCACTCGATTATCTGTAGTGCTGGAGGAATGACACACCCAGATAAACACACATAGTCAGAGTTTAAAAAAGGACCATTTAAACACATGGAATCTGATCTACTTTATATTCAAACTGACAGACTCCATATACAATTTGTTTTCTAATAAAAACAAACAAATATATGTTTGAGTATACTGTGTACAATTCAATTTCATATGGTATAAACAAGTAAACACATTATCAGTCAACAATATAAGACAATGGGAGCACTGTGTATGTTCTCTGATGAATTTTAAGTCAATGTGATGTGAAATATCAATTTACACAGTAGGAGAAGTAATTATTCTCTCTTCTGTGTGTATTCTCTCAGGTTCAGGTGTCCTTTCTGGTTAAAACTCTTGCCGCACTGGGAGCAGTGGTAAGGCTTCTCCCCTGTGTGTATTCTCTCGTGTTGTTTCAGCTCCCATAAGAGGTTAAAACTCTTGCCACAATGGGAGCAATAGTAAGGCTTCTCCCCTGTGTGTATTCTCTCGTGTTGTTTCAGCTCCCATAAGAGGTTAATACCCTTTCCACACTGGGAACAGTGGTAAGGCTTCTCCCCTGTGTGTAATCTCTCATGTCGTTTCAGGTACCCTAACAGGTTAAAACTCTTTCCACACTGGGAGCAGTGGTAAGGCTTCTCCCCTCTGTGTATTCTCTCGTGTTGGTTCAGGTATCCTTTCTGGCTAAAACTCCTTCCACACTGGGAGCAGTGGTAAGGCTTCTCCCCTGTGTGTATTCTCTCATGTCGTTTTAGGTAGCTTTTCTGGATAAAACCTTTTCCACATTGGGAGCAGTGGTAAGGCTTCTCCCCTGTGTGTATTCTCTCGTGTTGGTTTAGGTATCCTTTCTGGCTAAAACTCCTTCCACACTGGGAGCAGTGGTAAGGCTTCTCCCCTGTGTGTATTCTCTCGTGTTGCTTCAGCTCCCATAAGTGGTTACAACCCTTTCCACAGTGGGAGCACTGGTGTCTTCTTGCTGGTTTGGACGTCCCTGGCTCTGGTTCCTCTGAGTCTGGTCTTTCTCCTGCCAAAGACAAGTGTGTTTTTTAAAAAAGAGACCCAAATGAAACCACATGATAAAACAGCCTTGCTACGAGGGTAAATCCTAATCAGATCCCTCAATAACCTGATGCCAGTTTTAACAACCTTGGTGTGATTTTAAAACAAATGTTGTAGAGTTTCCTGGCAATTACTGATAATATGTTTACATTACTTATTTATTCATCCAAACTAAACAGTTCTAGGACAGATGTCGCTAGATTCCAATTGAGCAGGTGTTTCTAAATATATAACTTTCATAGCTGTATGATACAGAATGCGACCTACACACTTCCTTAAACTATAAGTAAATAAGTAATTTTAAGTGGACATCAGTAACATCTCCCCGTTGTGGAAAGGGTTCGACACCTGCTGTTTAAATGGCCCAATTTCTTATTTAGACTTTCACAGATTTTCAACAATTTGACTATCGCTGATGTCATATTTTGGGTAAAGTAAAAAATTAGGTGAAATATTTTGGGTAGATGTTCCTAAAACTGATAGTAACTAAAATAAACAAAAATATAAACGCAACATGTAAAGTGTTGGATGTTTCATGAGCTGAAAAAAAAAATATTGCAGAATTTTTAACATCCCAGTTAGTGAACATTTATTCTTTGCCAAGATAATCAATCCACCTGACAGGTGTGGCATATCAAGAAGCTGATTGAACAGCTTGATTATTATACAGGTGTACCTTGTGCTGGGGACAATAAAAGGCCACTCTAAAATGTGCAGTTTTGTCACACAACAATGCCACAGATGTCTCAGAGGGAGCGTGCAACTGGCATGCTGACTGCAGGAAAGTCCACAGGAGTTGTTGCCAGGGAATTTCATGTACAGTACCAGTCAAAAGTTTGGACTCACCTACTCATTCAAGGGTTTTTCTTCATTTTTACTATTTTCTACATTGTAGAATAATAGTGAAGACATCAAAACTATTAAAAAACACATATGGAGTCATGTAGTAACCACAAGTGTTAAACAAATAAACAAATATATTTTTATATCTATAATATATATAGATTTTTCAAAGTAGCCACCCTTTGCCTTGATGACAGCGTTGCACACTCTTGGCATTCTCTCAACCAGCTTCACCTGGAATGCTTTTTCCAACAGTCTTGCAGGAGTTCCCACATAAGCTGAGAACTTGTTGGCTGTTCTAAAACTTTTGACCAGTAGTGTAGAATAATATATCTGTAAATCAGATGTTAATGAAGCAATACAGACAAATTTGAAGTGTCTTTTTTCTTTTGTTTTCCTGTTCTACAGTCTTGTAAAGATAGGGGGGGGTTGACTGGGACAGGCATTGTACCATCCATAATGATTTGAAAAAATGTTTTTGTAAAACATGCACCTGACATCAGATCATCTTGAAACTTTCTCTCTAAAGCTAACTTTCACCAAGGCCTTATATGGTCTATTGGTTTCTCTCTCTTCAGTGGCAGTAACCTTTTTCAGTGTTATATACATCCATATCCACCAGTCTATCTTCCTGTCAACTAACAGAACTCTGCTGGTTGTCCTGGTAACAGATACCAGTGGGCAGATCTATTGTATTTGTTCAAACTAAACTACAGCCCTTACTTTGATGTGTCAAATCTGATCCTTTCTTCTCTCCTCCTCCTCTCACAGTTCCACGCAGCCCCGTTGTTTTCCTGCAGTCCACCAGCAGCACAGACAACCTCTTCATACCCAGCAGTACGGCGCTACCGGGAGAGGCATGACACGGGGACTCCGGGAGGGAGGAAAGGCTAGCGTTGTCCTGGTAACCATAAAGAGGGGACACAGACACATATCATTATGGATACTGATGTCACTGTTGTCATAAAGTGCTTTACAGAAACCCAGCTCAGACCCAGATGGAGCAAGCTGTATGCTAGACCAGACCAAGCTGTACCATCTGGTGTTCTGATCTGGAGAGACTCTTCTCTGACTCATCAGCATCAGGATGTTGTTGAGGCTCCCCAGAGGATCCACAATAGTCGTGTCTCTCTCCTGTGTTAATGAGAACATCAAACAGATGGTAAACTTATGACCATTGTCGTGGAAATATTGAATCAAATATTTCTCAGATACCGGAGCATGTGAATTCAAATAGACTTCATTACAAAATTAACAAAGCCAAGTATTTCCATTGAAGAACTGACTCTCCCTTACATAACATCGTCACCCCACTTTTACGTAAATGATTGATACCTTCTCGCCTTGGCCACCCTAGTCTTGCTGCCTTTCTTATTGGCTCAGACATTAGGGCATAGATTATATTGGTGGCGTGACACACAGACATGAACACTCCTACTGTCTAATGGTTCCTATAACTGATTAGCTAATGTTCCTGTCCAAAGGTCTTCACAAGTTCAGGCTGATGTTGTCTCTGTATGATTAACCCATGTGCATGTCCAGTAGCCTTCACAAGATCAGATATGGCCCAGACCAGTCTGTGTTGGTCTACCTTGCCTCATCCACACGGATTCTGCTTACGTTCTGTTTGTTACATGTCTAATGGTTAACTCGATGTTGATCCAGCTCCGTACATTCACATGGGCTCAGCCTTCATTCTGCTTACACATGGCTAATATTTTACCTTATATCGATTTTGCTTTCTACCTCAAAGAAAACAGTATGGGTACTGAAAATCTCCAGACGACTGGAAATTCTCTAACACCATCTATTGCAATCACAGAGTCTTACAAGAGGCATGAATATGTCTAAAAAGAGCCTACAATGGCCACTTTCATCATGATTTTGTAAAATGTTGTTTGTGTTGTAAATGTGAAAGGGTCGTTCCACTAAATGGGTGCCTTTGGCGTCCCTTTGATATTTTAGGTATAAATTATGTTACCAATACTGAATTTTAAAAGCCTGTTACATCAGACGAGGGGAACTTTCATGTAGACCACATGGAGAATTCAATACATCTAATGTAAAAGTCCCAAAAATATATGTACCAAAGGCAGATTGACCCTGAAACATTTCCTACAGTACTGAACAACATAGTCAAGTGTAGAACTTCAGTAGAATGCCCTTTAAAACCACACATTAGTTCAACAACTGCATAGTTTGTGCCCCTGTTTTTAAGACAGTACTCACTGGTGGTAATCAGATCTTCAGTCTCCTCATTTTTCACTCCCAAAACGTCTTCCTCCTGTTTTACTGAGATAGCCTCCTCTTTCACTCCAAAATGTTCCTCATTCACTCCAAAAGGTTCGTCCTCTTCTTTCAATACATTCTCCTCTTTCAATGTGATAGCCTCCTCTTCCTCCTTTTTCATTCTGAAAGCTTCTTCCTCTCCTTTCACCAGAGCTCCTTTATCTGTCTAGATTAGTGAGCTCATGCTCTGGGCGATTAGCCTAGTGCAGTATCAATTTAACACATTTGCTAATTAAACAAGCAAATTACGTTTAAATGAACTTGTAGATACGTAAACAGAATTATGTTCAAAACACAAAGATTAATATACACAAGATTGGTCTAAAGGGCTTCATTGTCTCGGTTGTAAATTCGCTAGCAAGCTCCCGCGTGGTTAAATCAGTAGTCTGTTTTCGCTCTTCAATAAACTTTTTTTTCTTATTTTTTCGCTTTTGAAGAAACCTCCCGTCCCCTAGAATATACGTCACGCAAGAAGCATCACCTGAAAGACGCACATCCCCATCTGCTGACTGGAGTGGGTAACGCAGATTGTTTTATATATTTATTAGAAGTAATTTAAAAACAACCAGATGTTATGTTTTCTCTTACTTCTTACAGCCAATACTTTCCTCCAGGGCTGACCTGCACATTAGGCAGGATTAGGTGACAGATTGAAGAGGGTGGAATATTCCGAGCTAAATTGACCAAGGCTCATTGCTAACAACACATAACACCTCACATAATGCTGCCAAAGAATAATGAAAAATTCTCTCACCCAGTGGCATATGGGCTATTTAGGTGAGTGTTGGTGTTGCCACATGAAGCAGTGCCCACTTTGCAAAAGGCAACATGGACAGATAGGACTCTACCTGTGTAGACCACATGCCCCTTTGCCCTTCCTGTCTCTGAAGTGCCCTTTTGGGTGGTGGTATAATTTGTATTATTTTTTTGTCATAGATATTCTGAACCCACTGCCTGCAAGTAGTTGTTAAATTCGCCTAAGTGATATGTATTTTGCTACAAGTTTCTGAAGAGGAAACAGCCCGGAAATGCCCCTGTCTGAGTGCACTTGTCTACCACTATGTGTAGCTGTTAGCGATGATGCTAATGACAATCATCTTCTGGTTGATGGAAAAGCTTTCCCCAAAAGGTTTCTTAGATTTTTCTCAGACTTCAAAAGTGGTCTCTTGATGAGGTTTAAGTATTATTGTCGACTTAGAACATCCAATTCTGTTGTTATTCTATTAACAGTGTGATTTAGAGAGCGAGAAACAGAAAAACAGGGACATCAAACCTGGAAAAACTAAACGGAGAAAATGGAATTTGAGAAAAGAACAAAAACGGAAGGTAAAGTGGATTTACTAGGGATAGTGTAGAGTAACAGCTGTATCCTGAAGTGACCTTTAACCTCCCTGCTCCTCAATACTTCTTCCACTGGATCAAAGCTTCAGCCAAGTAGGATACATGATAGTGGAAACACATGGAGTAGGGTTTGATATAGTCATGGTAGGATACATGATAGTGGCAACACATGGAGTAGGGTTTGATATAGTCATGGTAAGATATATGATAGTGGCAACACATGGAGTAGGGTTGGATATAGTCATGGTAGGATACATGATAGTGGCAAAACATGAAATTGGGTTGGATATAGTCATGGTAGTGTAACAGATGTATAATGTACTCTCCATGCGTTGTGTTTTCTAATAATAAATAACTTCGGCCAGTGGTCCCAGTTGAGCATCATTTATTTCTGCTGTTGTTAAATGGGAAACAGCACGTTAGTTGTGCAGGGCTTAACAGTGTTGATGGCTGGCAAAATCTGTAGCATGAAGACAACTGTGTTAGCCGTGGCTTATGTGACCATGACATCGGTGTATGCTAGCTAACACACTTATTTACAGCAATCATATGCCAAAGCACATCCCAGAAAGCCCTTCAATCCCTAACAGGTACCATATACCCACACATGTATAAAATCAGTAACGTACAGCAAACTTGTACACATTGTAAAATAGAAAATAGAAAACAGTATTCAGAACGTGACCTACCCCTTGCATCACATTTTCATACTGGGAAGACCTGACGTTCGCGATCTCCCCCTATTTGCAAGCGGGGCCAATCACAACACCCCTTATTGTCATCAGAGTTGAACTAACCAATAAGAATGCTTGAACATCAAATACACATTTCTTTAGAGGCAAGTGGAAACATAACCAACCCTTTTACAGTAGGATACATGATAGTGGCAACACATGGAGTTGGGTTGGATATAGTCATGGTAGGATACATGATAGTGGCAACACATGGAGTAGGGTTTGATATAGTCATGGTAGGATACATGATAGTTACAACACATGGATCTGGGTTTGATATAGTCATGGTAGGATACATGATAGTGGCAACACATGGAGTAGGGTTTGATATAGTCATGGTAGAATACATGATAGTGGCAACACATGGAGTAGGGTTTGATATAGTCATGGTAGGATACATGATAGTGGAAACACATATAGTTGGGTTGGATATAGTCATGGTAGGATACATGATAGTGGCAACACATGGAGTTGGGTTTGATATAGTCATGGTAAGCAAAATACTTTACTCAACATATTGTGCAGCTTTCTGTTGCAGGATATTTTTATGGGGGGGTGCCCTTTTTTGTTTACACATTATTATGAGACTGTCAGAGTAAAAACCAAGCCATGAGGTAGAAGGAATTGTCTGTAGAGCTCCGAGACAGGATTGGGTCGAGGCACAGATCTTGGGAAGGGTACCAACACATTTCTGCAGCATTGGAGGTCCCCAAGAACAGAGTGGCCTCCATCATTCTAAAATGGAAGAAGTTTGGAACCACCAAAACTCTTCCTAGAGCAAACTGAGCAGTCGGGGGAGATGGGCCTTGGTCAGGGAGGTGACCAAGAATCCGATGGTCCCTCTGACAGAGCTCTAGAGTTCCTCTGTGGAAACGGGAGAAACTTCCAGAAGGACAACCATCTCTCCACTTCTCCACCAATCAAGCCTTTATGGTAGAGTGGCCTGACGGAAGCCACTCCTCAGTAAAATGCACATGACAGCCCACTTGGAGTTTGCCAAAAGGCACCAAAAGGACTTTCAGACCATGAGAAACCAGATTCTCTGGTCTGATGAAACCAAGATTGAACTCTTTGGCCTGAATGCCAAGCGTCACGTCTGGATGAAACCTGGCACCATCCCTAGGGTGAAGCATGGTGGTGGCAGCGTCATGCTGTGGGAATGTTTTTCAGCAGCAGGGACTAGGAGACTAGTCAGGATCAAGGGAAAGATGAACTGAGCAAAGTACAGAGAGATCCTTGATGAAAACCTGCTCCAGAGCGCTCAGGACCTCAATCTGAGGGCGAAGGTTCACCTTCCAACAGGACAACAACCCTAAGCACACAGCCAAGACAATGCAGTAGTGGCTTCGAGTCAAGTCTCAATGTCCTTGAGTGGCCGAGCCAGAGCCTGGACTTGAACCCGATCTAACATCTCTGGAGAGACCTGAAAATAGCTGTGCAGCAACACTCCCCATCCAACCTGAAACCTGACAAAGCTTGAGAGAATCTGCAGAAAAGAATGGGAGAAACTCCCCAAATACAGGTGTGCCAAGCTTGTAGCATCATACCCAAGAAGACTCAATGCTGTAATCGCTGCCAAAGGTGCTTCAACAAAGTACTGAGTAAAGGGTCTGAATACTTATGTAAATGTTATTTTTCCGTTTTTTTTTTTTTAATAAATTAGCAACAATTTCTAAAGACCTGTTTTTGTTTTGTCATTATGGGATATTGTGTGTAGATTGTTGAGGGGGAAAATTATTTAATACACAATAGAATAAGGATGTAACGTAACAAAATGTGGAAAAAGTCAAGGGGTCTGAATACTTTCTGAAGGCATTGTATATAGCCATGTTATAAAGTATGAAAAGGCTTGTTCATTCACATGTCATGAATTCACTATGACATCATCATATTTGTATATATCCTAATGAATAAACTTTGTCTGGAAACATGGTTATTATTTATTTAACAAGGTAAGTCAACTGAGAACACATTCTCATTTACAGCAACAACCTGGGGAATAGTTACAGGGGAGAGGAGGGAGAATGCATGAGCCAAATTGTAAACTGGGGATGATTAGGTGACCATGATGGTATGAGGGCCAGATGGGAATTAATCCAGGACACCAGAGTTATCATAAGAGTAGGGGTGTTAAGTGTAATGGGATCTTTAGTGACCACAGAGAGTCATGACACCCGTTTAACGTCCCATCTGAAAGATGGCACCCTACACAAGGCAATGTCCCCAATCTGAATACTTTCCAAAGGCACTGGAAGTGATTGAGGAGACACCGTAATTGCTATATTCTAATTAAAATGATTGACCCATAAGAGAACACATGACCAAAGCAAGGCGTGACCATTTAGAAATAAAACAATATTCTTAATGATAAACATAATCTAATAAACAAATGTTTGCATAACCAACCAGGACCAACCCTGCTTAGCTTCAGAAGCAAGCCAGCTGTGGGAAGTAGGGTGGTATGCTGCTGGCTCCAAAATCAAGCTATATACAGCCTAATTGTTTCCCCCTCAGGAAGCTCTGGTAAACAGTTGATGTAGTACACTGCTGCCACCACCAGGCCTGGAGGGCATTTTGACTTTGTTGATAGCGAGTTGTGTTGCTAAAAACGTAGCAGCTAACTAACTGGCTACTGATCAACCTATTGTGTGTATTGAACATTCATATTGGACTGTAGCAGCTAGCTAACTGGCTACTGATCAACCTATTGTGTGTATTGAACATTCATACTGGACTGTAGCAGCTAGCTATCTGGCTACCGATCAACCTATTGTGTGTATTGAACATTCATATTGGACAGCCTTACCTGTATAGTAGCACCAACACCCATCAGCCCAATCTCTTCTTGATGTCAAAGCTGCAGTGTATTGTTGGTATAGGAGTCTTAAATTAATGAATAATCCTATTTATTTAAAGCCCCGCTAAGATGTCACCATACTATTCCTTTAAAGCCCCTCTGTCAGATATAAATCATCAGTGGGAAACAAACTGACATGGAAACAATGGAGCAAATGTATCACTATCAGAGGGGTGTATTATGACATCAGATAGAACTACTTAGACATTCCAAATATCACTTGATTATCAGAGGAGTGTATTATGACATCATATAGAACTACTCAGACATTCCAAATATCACTTAATTATCAGATGGATGTATTATGACATCAGATAGAACTACTCAGACATTCCAAATCAGGCTTCATCCATATCATGAAGGTGGATATTGATCCAACCATTTCAAAAGTAATGACCAGGCTGACGGAAACAGGATATGCCTGTACAATTCTATTAATGCAGATAGACAATTTGTTTGTTTGTTTTACATGGTGGGATCATTTTGTGTCAGTAAACATTTATGAGCGAGAAATGGTGGAAACTCCTCCATGAGAAAATATTTATTTAATAACCATCACATCTCAGTTAACTTGGAGTCACGCGATGATATGTTGTGTGGTCCTCCCTCTACAACTTGGGAACCCATGTAGTTTATTAGGCTACAGAATAAATAAGTTATGAACTTCACGGGGTGGTGAAACTGCATGTGATGAGCTTCATGCTCCTTTCCAATACATTTTGATGGTCTTATTCTGGTGACATGATGATCGATGCTTGGCTGCCATTTGACAAATAAAATAATATCTCTCTCATCCATAATAATCTCATCATGTAGGTAGCCTACCATCACTGTATATGTGAGCTGCAGGCTACAGTGCACGGGACAAGAGCACGTTTTCTATTTTACACAAGTTTTTAAAACCATCAGGAGAGTTGAAAATGTGATGGAAACCTATTTAACTTGTATTTTTTCATTCGGCACATGGGAATTCAACAGCAAAAGTATTTTTTTGTCTCGTAAAGCCTTTGATTAGCAATAAGTCTGTCTGATAGAAACATTTCTTGTGGAAAAATGCATATATTGTTTAATGCAGATTTTAGAATATTCACATGAAAATCTGTTGCAAATTACATGGAAACTTAGCTACTAAGGTGGATTTTGATCCAACACCTGCTACTTATTCAAACCAGCCCACTGGGCACAGACGTCAGTTCAACATCTAGTTTCTATTTACATCTCTTTGGTTCGTCAACTAAAGTGAATTCTACATGAAATCAACACAAAATGTCACCAGTCATTGGATTTAGGTTGCAAGTCCATGAAACAAAAGGTGTTTTGTTGAAATGACGTGGAAACAACGTTTATTCAACCAGTGGGAGGCTTGTAAATAACCCCAGGAAAGTGGAACGAGGAACTCTTCATTGAGACAATGATGAAACAGCAATCTGTGGGAGAGTTGTGGTGGATATTATAAAATAAGGATCTGCTGGAGTCCAAGTCAAACCAAGATTCTTTATTTCTGAGCTCAGAGAGAATAACAGAGTTACACAGCGCAGTGTAGACAGTCTGAATTCCTGAAGCAGTGGGTGATGAGCACATATCTTTATAGTTGCCTGTTCCTGGGAGGGACTTTATTCATACAAGGACGCAGGTGCAGCTGGTTTGCAACGCAGGATGATACTCCCAGGAACAGGAGATTATAATAGGTCAGTTTCACAAGGTTAGTCTGTGGTGGTTAATTGCTGTATTACCAAATGAGGAGAGACAAAGTTCACACACCAGTAAGTTAAATTACATCTTTAATAATAAGATCTTTGCAATGACAAACACAAACTCAGCAAGAAAAGAAACGTCCCTTTTTCTTCCACAGAAAAAAATGGACAGATCTTTTTCAGGACCCTGTCTTTCAAAGATTATTCGTAAAAATCCAAATAGCTTCACAGGTCTTTGTTGTAATGGGTTTCAACACTGTTTCCCATGCTTGTTCAATGAACCATAAACAATTAATGAACATGCACCTGTGGAACGGTCGTTAAGCAACTAGAATCTTATAGACGGTAGGCAATTAAGGTCACAGTTATGAAAACTTAGGACACTAAAGAGGCCTTTCTACTGACTCTGAAAAACACCAAAAGAAAGATGCCCAGGGTCCCTGCTCATCTGCGTGAACGTGCCTTAGGCATGCTGCAAGGAGGCATGTGGACTGCAGATGTGGCCAGGGAAATAAATTGCAATGTCCGTACTGTGAGATGCTTAAGACAGCGCTACAGGGAGACAGGACGAACAGCTGATCGTCTTCGCAGTGGCAGACCACGTGTAACAACACCTGCACCGGATCGGTACATCCGGACATCACACCTGCGAGACAGGTACAGGATGGCAACAACAATTGCCCGAGTTACACCAGAAATGTACAATCCCTCTATCAGCGCTCAGACTGTCCGGAATAGGCTGAGAGAGGCTGGACTGAGGGCTTGTTGTAAGGCAGGTCCTCACCAGACATCAACGTCAACAATGTCGCCTACGGGCATAAACCCATCGTCACTGGATCAGACAGGACTGGCAAAAAGTACTCTCACTGACGAGTCGCAATTTTGTCTCACCAGGAGTGATGGTCGGATTCGCGTTCATCGTCGAAGGGATGAGCGTTACACCGAGGCCTGTACTCTGGAGCGGGATCGATTTGGTGGTGGAATGTCCATCATGGTCTGGGGCGGTGTGTCACAGCATCATCAAACTGAGCTTGTTGTCATTGCAGGCAATCTCAACGCTGTGCGTTACAGGGAAGACATCCTCCTCCCTCATGTGGTACCCTTCCTGCAGGCTCATCCTGACATGACCCTCCAGCATGACAATGCCACCAGCCATACTGCTCCTTCTGTGCGTGATTTCCTGCAAGACAGGAATGTCAGTGTTCTGCCATGGCCAGCGAAGAGCCCGGATCTCAATCGCATTGAGCACGTCTGGGACCTGTTGGATCGAAGGGTGAGGGCTAGGGCCATTCCCCCCAGAAATGTCCAGGAACTTGCAGGTGCCTTGGTGGAAGAGTGGGGTAACATCTCACAGCAAGAACTGTCAAATCTGGTGAAGTTCATGAGGAGATGCACAGCAGTACTTAATGCAGCTGGTGGCCACACCAGATACTGAATGCTACTTTTGAATTTGACCCCCCCTTTGTTCAGGGACACATTTCTGTTAGTCACAAGTCTGTGGAACTTGTTCATTTTGTCTCATTTGTTGAATCTTAGGTTCATACAAATATTTACACATGTTAAGTTTATTGAAAATAAACGCAGTTGACAGTGAGAGGACTTTCTTTTTTTGCTGAGTTTACAATTACCATTTTCTATTACAGAGTCTGTGATCATTTCAATTTCATTAAATCATCCGTGGGCCAACAATGCAAATGTAAACAATGGATCAAATGCATCACATCCAAATATCACTGTACTATCTGTAGTGCTGGAGGAATGACACACCCAGATAAACACACACACAGTCAGAGTTTAAAAAAGGACCATTTAAACACATGGAATCTGATCTACTCTATATTCAAACTGTTTTCTCGTAAAAACATACAAATATATGTTTAAGACTACTTTGTACAATTCCATTTCATATGGTATAAACAAGTAAACACATTCTCAGTCAACAATATAAGACAATTGGAGCACTGTGTATGTTCTCTGATGAATTTTAAGTCAATGTGATGTGAAACATGAGTTTACACACGAGGAGAAGTAATTATTCTCCCGTGTGGATTCTCACATGACGTTTAAGTGACCGTGATGAGTAATATGTCTTCCCACAGTCTGAGCATTTGCAAGGGTTCTCCCCTGTGTGCAGTCTCATGTGTTCTTTCAGCTTTCCTGAATGGTTAAAACGCTTTCCGCAGTGGGAGCAGCGGTAAGGCTTTTCCCCTGTGTGTATTCGCTTATGAGCGTTCAGGTTTCCTGACTCTCTAAAACTCTTTCCACAATGGGAGCAGTGGTAAGGCTTCTCCCCTGTGTGTATTCGCTCATGAGATTTCATGTTTCCTAACTTGTTAAAACTCTTTCCACACTGGGCGCAATGGTGTGGCTTCGCTCCTGTGTGTATCCTCTCATGTCTTTTCAGGCTTCCTAATCTGGTAAACCTAGTTCCACACTGGGAGCAGTGGTAAGGCAACTCCCCTGTGTGTATTCGCTCATGAGCTTTCAGGCTTCCTAACTGGTTAAAACTCTTTCCACATTGGGAGCAGAGGTGTCGTCTTGCTGGTTTGGACACCTTTGGTTCCTCGAAGTTTGGTTTTCCTCCTGCCAAAGACAGTGTTTAATTAAAGAGAGACCTGAATGAAACCTCTTCATGATAATGCTGCCTTGTATGAGGTGTCATGACCATACCGATTATCTCTCACCCCCAACTTAGGAGAGATCTAGGGGTATGAAGATGTGGGGGGGTTTTGACCCCTCACACCCATTGTAAATCTTAGGCAACAGACAAAATTCTTTTGAAAATAATTTAATTTAATAATAAATAATCTTTTGTCCTCTCACTATGGAGAACTGGCCTCAGAACATTAAACATGGAATAAATGGACTTTGGAACAATGGTTTCCGTCAGCCACAATGGTGGTAATGACGATAGATGGAATATGAAAATTAATGTCATTTTTGTTTTGTTATTAAAGGTTAAAGGACGACGTCATTATGAAAACATTGTAACTTTAAGAGTTTTCCTAGTATATCCTAGTATATGCTTGATGTTCATACATTGTACGTTGTGTGGAAAATGTTCAAATCAAAGAGAATGTTTTGGTAAAGATGAAATGTGAAGTTAGTTGTCTAAAATTGGATTTGAGTAAAATCTAGACCTTGCCTCATAACTTGGTACGCCCAGAGAATTGCCCTAAAGGCGGTTACGCCCACATCTGACCCGAGTGTATAAGACATGCGAGTTAAGAATTAACATATCAGACTAAGTGACCCGAGCTGCAGCAAAGGTCTGAGTAGTCAACGAACCCAAAACACAACACGAGGTTGAAGACAAAGGAATCCTTTTCTTCTCATGCTATGGATGAATAGCTGCGTCTAAGCGGGTGAATTCAAGCCGGACCACCCGGTCTCCACCCACCATCGAATCGTGGTATCTACACTGTTTTCATTCCTACGCTGTGAGCCCTGAGCTACAGGGCTGGCTGTCCTCAGAAGAACCCTTTCAGAACAAGGGTGAGGAATCAGACCACTAAGCAAAAAGGACACTGACATCATGAGGACAACCAAAGAGTTGCACCAAAGAATTGCATCATTTCTTGAAGCCTAAACGGCCCACGCGGAGAGACCCACAGCGGAGACCTTCAACACGTAATTACATCATTATATTCTGACCCATAAGAGCGGCAGTTCGGGGCAAGGTCAGGGTTCAAATAAGCATAGCTGACAAATGCACCCAAATGTATATTTCTCTCGTGTACTTTCTCCTTTTCTCTCTTTTAAATCCCCATTTTGGGTAACACGCGTCAGAGTGTGTTGGCCTGTTGTACTAAGTTCTAATCAACAGCCTAGACTGTGTTTTGTTTATGCGTATCTTCTATTATCATTTTAGCTTTCTAGTAAATAAATAATCAACTAAAATTGGTGTGGTACGAACTCATTGGTGGGACTCGGGTTTGTGCAGATTCCCGGATTATGCGACGTTCACAATGAGACTGTAGAGGAAATTGATTAATTAGCGACTGTTGTCAAATCGATATTCTGATATTCTTTGAGGTAATTTGGGAAATAGAAACTCCATAAAACTAATTTTCCCATGGTGCCCAGGTTAATGAGTTAATAATTGTCTGATTCATTTAATCACGCAATTATAAACCGTTAATCATTCGATGAGCAGCAGTCGTCACATTAACTAATACAACGTCACGACATATTGGCACCCCGTGGGAGGCATCGAAGATAAAACTATGGCTGCACTTTTGGTTAATTCCATACCAATTGTGTAGCAAGATACATATATACCATTAACTTCTCTTATCTACGGATACCGGATGCGGGTTTGAATTCGACAACATACGGTGATCGCCACAAATAGTCATATTAAACATTCCTGAAAATACAAGTGTCTCACAGGCTTCAAAAGCCTAGAATCTTGATAATCCAACTGCGTTGTCAGATTTAAAAAAGGATTTACTGCGAAAGAATACGATGTGATTATCTGAGCACAGAGCCCCATACCAAACTACTTTTTCAACCAGCACAGGCGTAACAAAATCACAGATAGCAATGAAATAAATAGTTTACCTTTGAAGATCTTGCTCTGTTTGCAATCCCAAGGCTCATTGTTACACAATGAATGGTCTTTTGTTCAGTTAAATCCATTTTTATAGCCTAACACGAAACATTTTGTGAACGCTTATCTCGTTGAATTTCGTGTCATTCAATTTTCGACTAAACATTCGACGTAAATACACAGACTAAACCTGACTTTATCCAGTCATGTTTGGTTTCCTTGCAATCAACTGTTTGTTTGTAACGCAACCAAACTTGATGGGTCATTTCGCGGGACGTGTTGACCCGAAAAAAACGATTGGAAGACAACAAGTAACGACCTCATTGTGCACCAATTATATGACCACTGTCTCGTTGATTGACTGTATTTTAACCCAATGACCACCGATCGTCTTGAAATCTAGCTGGGTAGATAGCCAATGAGCAGAGGTAAACGGCAATATCTAATGTTTGTGTTTTGGAAGACCAACCCATGTAGTAAACTCCGGCGTAAATATCGTCATTCGCCATTGAAGTTTCATACTGGAAGTAGCCAAACTCATTATGCACAGCACTGTTTTGCTAACAAGCATCTTCAGATGTTTATATATCGAAAATCATGGCGAAAAAATCAGGGAAAGCTAAATCTAAGACTAGATATACGAATGTACACAAAATTATAGAGGAAATTGATCGTGAAAGTGAAACATATGCTTTTGGAAGACGACTCAGTTAGCGACCATGACTCAAATGGAAGCATATTTTTTGAACGGAGAGGACATTGTTTTGGACTGGTAAGTTCTTCTCATGCTAATGCCGTTGTTTGAAATGAATAATATAAAATATTATTTGTGATTGTTTTTACATTTTATTTGCAATATATAAAAATGTAATGAAATGTTTAAAGTACACATTGGCTATACTTCCTCCAGCGCATGCTTCCTCAACTCAGTCTACATATTATGGATTAGAGGGAGCATGGTCGAGATGCGTGTGTCTGCCGCCAACGTGTGTCCATCCCCCTCTGAAGCTGGTTCATCCAGCTGGACCCCTGCTGTCTCTGGCTCCACACCTCCCGGGCCATCTAGAGGTAAACTGTTCATATTTACTCTTGAGGGCTATATAAACAGATTTGATTTGATAGAGGACTGAGGGTCTTCCAAATATTGAAAGTGTGTAAATAGTTACCTGTGTTATTTTGTAAATGTATATATTTTTTTTCCCTCTCCATTTTTTGGGGGGGTGTGTTAGAATACCATTTTGGTATTTTGTATATAGTTATTTGTTTCAAAATGTATACCTTCACCAATTTGGCCACTTGGGTACATTTGGGCTACATGTGTGGGACACCTGGGTGACTTCATGTTAAATGTCATGTAGCATACTCATTTTGGAAGTTATCAATCTGAAACTTTGCACAAGTACTGTTGCCTTATGTTTTCCACTGAAATTGTCCCCATATTCATATCTGAATGTTTGTTTTATCTTGTTCATTTTAAAGATGATGATACAACAATTAAAAAGAAAAAACGTATAGTTTTTTCATTGTATTATCTAAACCAGATCTATTGTGTTATATTCTCCTACATTCAATTCACATTTACACAAACTTCAGTGTGTTTTCTTTCAAATGGTACCAAGAATATGCATATCCTTGCTCCTGGGCCTGAGCTAGAGGCAGTTAGATTTGGGTATGTCTTCAGGCGGAAATTGAAGGGGAGGGGGGGGGGGGGGGTAGCTGTAAGATTAATAGCTTTTGGGTTAATTCCATACCAATTGTGTAGCAAGATACATATACCAGACAGACAATGTAACATCCATAATGTTTTTAGGAAAAGGTTTTGTAAAACAAGCACCTTACATCAGATCATCTTGAAACTTTCTCTCTAAAGCTAACTTTCATCAAGGTCTTATATGGTCTATTGGTTTCTCTCTTCATTGGCAGAATCCTTTTTCAGTGTTATATATAACATCCATATCCACCAGTCTATCTTCCTGACAACTAACAGAACTCTGCTGGTTGTCCTGGTAACAGATAACAGTCTATCTTCATGTCAACAGAACTCTGCTGGTTGTCCTGGTAACAGATACCAGTGGGCAGATCTATTGTATTTGTTCAAACTAAACTACAGCACTTACTTTGATGTGTCAAATCTGATCCTTTCTTCTCTTCTCCTCCTCTCACAGTTCCACTCAGCCCCGTTGTTTTCCTGCAGTCCACCAGCAGCACAGACAACCTCTTCATACCCAGCAGTGAGGCGCTACCGGGAGAGGCACGACATGGGGACTCCGGGAGGGAGGAAGGGCTATCGTTGTCCTGGTAACCATAAAGGAGGGGACACAGACACATATCATAATGGATGCTTATGTCACCGCTGTCATGAAGTGCTTTACAGAAACCCAGCACAGACCCCGATAGAGCAAGCTGTATACTAGACCAGACCAAGCTGTACCATCTGGTGTTCTGATCTGGAGAGACTCTTCTCTGCCTCGTCAGCATCAGGATGTTGTTGATGCTCCCCAGAGGATCCACAATAGTCATGTCTCTCTCCTGTGTGAATGAGAACATCAAACAGATAGTGATTTTACGACCGTCTATTATAATCATAGGGTCTTACAGGAGGCATTAATCTCTCTAAACAGCCTAAAATGCAAATGTTAAAGGGTCGTTCCACTAAATGGGTGCCTTTTGCATCCCTTTGATATTTTAAGTATAAATTATACTCCAACATTGCATTTTAAAAGCCTGTTATACTAGTTACATGGATAAATTACATGGATAATTTAATAAATCTAATTTAAAAGTCCCCAAAATATATGTACCAATGGCAGATTGAAACTAACAAAGGCAGATGGCCCCTTTAACAATTCCTACAGTACTGAACAACATATTCAAGTGAAGAAGTTCAGTAGAATGGCCCTTAAAACCCCCCACATTAGTTCAACAACGGCATAGTGTGTGACTCGGTTTTTAAGACAGTACTCACTGGTGTTAATCTGATATTCTGTCTCCTCCTCTTTCACTCCCAAGACGTCTTCCTCCTTCACCTTTATTGAGATAGCATCCTCTTCCTCTCTGAAAGGTTCTTCCTCTGTTTCCTCTATAACATCCTCTTCTTCTTTCACGACAATGTTCAGCCTCAGAGCTTCTTTCTGCATACAGCAGACCTCTTCTTTAACAGGGGATGAGTAGTTTAGTGAGCTCATGGTCTGGGATGTTAGAATTAGCGACTAGCTTAACGCTAGGCTCAGTATCAATGTTTAACAACTTTGCAAATTGAACAAGCAAATTAGGTTAAAGTTAACCAGTTGATACGTCAACTGAACTGCGTTAACAACACTGAGATTAGCTAATGTACATTAACATGGTCTAAAGCGTCAATCTTTCCGTTTAATGTTGGCTAGCAAGCTACCGAGGCGGTTGAAAGAGTAGCCGCGTTGTTGTTCCTGAAGATACGTCCCGTCCAGTAAATTATACGTCACACAAGAAGCATCACCTGAAAGACGCATATCGCCATCTGCTGGCTGGAGTGGGTAACGCAGTTTGAAAACAACAGTTACTACACTTTTGTATTGGAAGAAAACGTCATAATAATTTAACAATAAGCTGATATATTGTAAATGATGAATACATACTTCTATGATTAGGTAGTGTTTTAATAAACATTTGCTCTGTTCATTTTTCACATTAGTTTTTATCTAGATGTGACGGCATTTTAGGCCTTGAGACAAATGAGACATGGATTGTGTATGTGTGCCATTCAGAGGGTGAATGGAGAAGACAAAATAGTTAAGAGCCTTTCAACAGGGTATGGTAGTAGGTCCCAGGCGCCGGTTTGTGTCAAGAACTGCAACGCTGCTGTGGTTTTCCAGCTCAACGGTTTCCCATGTGTACCAAGAATCATCCAACACCCAAACAGTGCCGTTTAAGATGAGGCAGAACTATTTGTTTTTTCATGAGCATGGCCTTATTTCTATTACAGCATATTAGATGACTGTCATTCATATTCCATTCACCCTGTTCAATGTAACAGCAATAGGTTTAGGCTACTACATGATACTAGAATTTACCCATCATGAGATTGCTACAACCTAGCCTATGAATGAAAGTTTAGAACGTAGGTGCACACAGGTCGAGATAGGTTTTTTAGGTGACAGACAGTGACACATGGACAGACAGTCGTGAAGACATCACCAACTAATTATCATGGTCCAAACACACCAAGACAGTCGTGAAGACATCACCAACTAATTATCATGGTCCAAACACACCAAGACAGTCGTGAAGACATCACCAACTAATTATCATGGTCCAAACACACCAAGACAGTCGTGAAGAGGGCACGACAACAAGTTCTCCACCTCGGGAGACTGAAAAGATTTGGCATAGGTCCCCAGATCCTCAAAAAGTTCTACAGCTGCACCATCGAGACCATCCTGACCGGTTGCATCACCGCCTGGTATGGCAACTGCTCGGCATCTGACCGTAATGCACTACAGAGGGTAGTGAACATCACTGGGGCCAAGCTTCCTGCCATCCAGGACCTATATAAAGAAAGCCCCAAAAATAGACTGTTTTCTCTGCTCCCGCACGTCAAGTGGTACCGGAGCACCAAGTCTAGAACCAAAAGGCTCCTTAACAGCTTCTACCCCCATAAGCCATAAGACTGCTGAACAATTAATCAAATGGCCACCTGGACTATTTACATTGACCCTCCATTTGTTTTGTACACTGCTGCTACTTGCTGTTTATTATCTATGAAATGTCACTTCACCCCGACCTACATGTACAAATTACCTCGACTAACCTGTACCCCTGCACATTGACTCGGTACCAGTACCCCCTGTATATAGCCTTGTTATTGTTATTTTATTGCGTTACTTTTTATAATTTTGTACTTTTGGTCATTTGCTCATTTTCTTAACTCTTCCTGAACTGTACTGTTAGTTAAGGGCTTGTAAGCAATTCACTGTAAGGTCTACACTTGTTGTATTCGGCGCATTTGACAAATAAAGTTTGATTTTATTTGACAAATTCAGGTATGTTTATCCCGTTTTTTTCTGTTTAAGAAACATTTGTCTCTAGAGAGTTGAAAACAGCAGGTTTGGGACAGGTAGCACGTCCGGTGAACAGGTCAGGGTTCCATAGCCGCAGGCAGAACAGTTGAAACTGGAGCAGCAGCACGGCCAGCTGGATTGGGGACAGTAAGGAGTCATCATGCCAGGTAGTCCTGAGGCATGGTCCTAGGGCTCAGGTCCTCGAGAGAGAGAAAGAAAGAGAGAAAGAGAGAATTCGAGAGAGCATACTTAAATTCACACAGGACACCGGATAAGACAGGAGAAATACTCCAGATATAACAGACGTACCCAGCCCCCTGACACATGAACTACTGCAGCATAAATACTGGAGGCTGAGACAGGAGGGGTCAGGAGACACTGTGGCCCCATCCGATGATACCCCCGGACAGGGCCAAAAAGGGAGGATATAACCCCACCCACTTTGCCAAAGCACAGCCCCCACACTACTAGAGGGATATCTTCAATCACCAACTTACCATCCTGAGACAAGGCCGAGTATAGCCCACAAAGATCTTCGCCATGGCACAAGCCAATGGGGGGTGCCAACCCATGAATACGGCTGCACAGTATTGTCTCTTCTCGATGGCGGTTATGATATCGTTTAGTACCTTGAGCGTGGTTGAGGTGCACCCATGACCAACTCGGAAACCGCATTGCACAGCGGAGAAGGTTCATGCTGAAAGAGCTCTGATAGGTTGGAGGATGTCCTCCGGAAGTTGTCATAATTACTGTTTAAGTCTATGGAGGGGTTTGAGAACCATGAGCCTCTTAGGTTTTGTATTGAAGTCAATGTACCCAGAGGAGGACGCAAAATAGTATGTTTTATTCAATTATTTTTTTATTCAATTATTTGGTGATGTGATTATATTTAAATGATTTTATTTGAATGTTTTACCAATTTATTTTCTTCTGAAACTCACTGAAAATCCCTTCCCACAATTATGTAATGTTGGCTCGATGTCCTTTGGGTGCAGTGGAGGCTTCTCAGAGGAGGAAGGGGAAGACCATCCTTGTTGAGGAGCCTTCACTGCACCCAAAGGACATCCAGCCAACATGACACAATTGTGGGAAGCATTGGAGTCAACATGGAGTCAGCATCCCTGTGGAAGGCTTTGGACACTTTGAAGAGTTCATGCCCCGACAAATTGAGACTCTTCTGAGGGAAAAGGAGGAGGTTCCTAGTCCATATTAGGACGTTTATTTCTCTCCAAATGTTTGGTATGATCAGTGTACATATATATATAAAGAAAATATTGCATGACCAAAAGCACAATTCTATTTTTGTAAAAATGAGACAAGTGTACGAGCATATGTGTGTTCTCTCATGAACTTTAAGTAGCCTATATTTGATGTGATATACTCCTTTCGAGACAGGATTGTGTCACGGCACAGATCTGGGGTAGTGGACCAAAACATTTCTGCAGCATTGAAGGTCCCCATCATCTTAAAAGGAAGAAATTTGAAACCACCAAAACCCTTCCTACTGCTGGCTGCCCGGCCAAACTGAACAATCGGGGGAGAAGGGCCTTGGTCAGGGAGGTGACCAAGAACCCAATGGTCACTCTGACAGAGCTCCTCTGTGGAGATGGGAGAACCTTCCAGAAGGACAACCATCCCTGCATCACTCCACCAAGCAGGACTTCATGGTAGAGTTGCCAGACGGAAGCCACTCCTCAGTAAAAGGCATATGAAAGCCAGCTTGGAGTTTGCCAAAAGGCACCTAAAGGATTATCAGACCATGAGTAACAAAATTCTCTGGTCTGATGAATGCCAAGGGTCACATCCGGAGGAAACCGGGCACCATTCCTACGGTGAAGCATGGGGTTGGCAGTATCATGCTGTGGGGATGTTTTTCAGCGGCATGAACTGGGAGACTCGTCAGGATCGAGGGAAAGATGAACGGAGCAAAATACAGAGAGATAATTTTTGAAAACTTGCTCCAGAGCACTCAGGACCTCAGACTGGGGCAAAGGTTAACCTTCCAATAGGACAACGACCCTACGCACAAAGCCAAGACAATGCAGGAGTGGCTTTGGGAGATGTCTCTGAATGTCCTTGAGGGGCCCAGCCAGAGCCCGGATTTGAACCCGATTTAACATCTCTGGAGAGACCTGAAAATAGCTTTGTAGTGTCACTCCCCATCCAACCTGACAGAGTTTGAGAGGATCTGCAGAGAAGAATGGGAGAAACATGAGGCTCCTGCTGCTGCTGTCCTCAAGGGCAAATTGACAGATTTTTCACCTAGTTGTCTTTGGGATTCAAACCAGAGATCTTTCGGTTACTGGCCCAACACTAGTAACCGCTAGGCTACCTGCAGCAGGAGCCCCATGTTGACAGGACAGCCCACCTTTATTTTTCCCTCATTATGAACATTCATATTGGTCAACAGTCAACCTATTGTGTGTATTGAACATTCATATTGGACTGTAGCAGCTAGCTAACTGGCTACTGATCAACCTATTGTGTGTATTGAACATTTATATTGGACTGTAGCAGCTAGCTAACTGGCTACCGATCATCCTATTGTGTGTATTGAACATTTATATTGGACTGTAGCAGCTAGCTATCTGGCTACCGATCAACCTATTGTGTGTATTGAATATTCATATT
>NW_026601520.1:0-25000 GCF_029448725.1 Salvelinus fontinalis
GGTCTGTCTGGCTCTGTCGGTCTGTCTGGCTCTGTCGGTCTGTCTGGCTCTGTCGGTCTGTCTGTCTGTTTGTCTGTCTCTCTTTGTCTGTCTCTGTCTCTGTCTTTCTGTCTGTCTGGCTGTGTCTCTGTCTGTCTGTCTGGCTCTGTCTGTCTGGCTCTGTCTGTCTGGCTCTGTCTGTCTGGCTCTGTCTGTCTGGCTCTGTCTGTCTGGCTCTGTCTGTCTGGCTCTGTCTGTCTGGCTCTGTCTGTCTGGCTCTGTCTGTCTGGCTCTGTCTGTCTGGCTCTGTCTGTCTGTCTCTCTGTCTGTCTCTCTGTCTGTCTCTCTGTCTGTCTCTCTGTCTGTCTCTCTGTCTGTCTCTCTGTCTGTCTCTCTGTCTGTCTCTCTGTCTGTCTCTCTGTCTGTCTGTGTCTCTGTCTATCTGTGTCTCTGTCTATCTGTGTCTCTGTCTGTGTCTCTGTCTGTATGTCTGTCTGTCTCTGTCTGTCCAACCACATTGTGACCGATAACAGTGACCAGATTTTCCCAGGTTTCTATGGCAGCGTTAGGGACAGCACCATCGGGATTTGACGGCAAGCTAAGAGGAGCATTTGAAGATGTCAAAACCAAGATATTGTTGAATGATCCAGATATTAAAATCTTGTTATATCACAAATAAAACTGAACGTAAGGAAAATAAAACCATGTTTGACGGGATGGATGCTACACTAGTGAGTTGTTTGGTTGACTGAAATGAAATGAGTACCTTCAAAGCTACAAAGCAGATCTATCTCAAACGGGAGACAGAGAGAGAGACAGACAGACAGCGAGAGACAGACAGACAGTGAGAGACAGGGCCATACAGAGAGAGACAGGGCCAGATATAGTTCACTACTTCCTAGGGCCCATGGGGCTCTGGTCTAAAGCAGTGTAGACAGACAGACAGACAGGGCCAGACAGAGCTAGATATAGTTCACTACTTCCTAGGGCCCATGGGGCTCTGGTCTAAAGCAGTGTAGACAGACAGACAGACAGGGCCAGATATAGTTCACTACTTCCCAGGGCCCATGGGGCTCTGGTCTAAAGCAGTGTAGACGGACAGACAGAGACAGACAGACAGAGCCAGATATAGTTCACTACTTCCTAGGGCCCATGGGGCTCTGGTCTAAAGCAGTGTAGACAGACAGACAGACAGGGCCAGATATAGTTCACTACTTCCCAGGGCCCATGGGGCTCTGGTCTAAAGCAGTGTAGACGGACAGACAGAGACAGACAGACAGAGCCAGATATAGTTCACTACTTCCTAGGGCCCATGGGGCTCTGGTCTAAAGCAGTGTAGACAGACAGACAGACAGAGCCAGATATAGTTCACTACTTCCTAGGGCCCATGGGGCTCTGGTCTAAAGCAGTGTAGACAGACAGACAGACAGACAGGGCCAGACAGAGCCAGATATAGTTCACGACTTCCTAGGGCCCATGGGGCTCTGGTCTAAAGCAGTGTCCTACAGAGGGTTTGGGGTGCTGTTTGAGATGCGTCCCTCACCTCCATCTGTTAATACGCAGCTTCCTGCCAGACCCCGAGACGGACGCTTCTGATTCGCAGACATCGGGTATCTGTTAATACGCAGCTTCCTGCCAGACCCCGAGACGGACGCTTCTGATTCGCAGACATCGGGTATCTGTTAATACGCAGCTTCCTGCCAGACCCCGAGACGGACGCTTCTGATTCGCAGACATCGGGTATCTGTTAATACGCAGCTTCCTGCCAGACCCCGAGACGGACGCTTCTGATTCGCTGAAATCGGGTATCCGTTAATACGCAGCTTCCTGCCAGACCCCGAGACGGACGCTTCTGATTCGCGGAAATCGGGTATCTGTTAATACGCAGCTTCCTGCCAGACCCCGAGACGGACGCTTCTGATTCGCGGAAATCGGGTACATCACACTTCGTTTTTTGGCAGAACAATGATTACTTTGATCCAATGGGTAGTACTTCCTTTTGCTCTATGGAAGGCCAGGCACCAGATCCTTAATCATATCACTATCGACTTTTACCAGTTGAACGTGGACACAAATATAGTACTTTTATGTATATTTCCCCCTGGAAATATTCTATTGAGATATGCAAATTAGTGATATTTCATTAAAAATGAACACATATTTGCATATCACACGAATACATTTTTCTGGACACTGGGTTAAGTCAGCCTAAATATTTATATTTCATTTTGGTAAGACACTCCAGGGCTGGATTTATACATAGCAGATTGTGAATTAATACTTTTTTACATCTTTCTATCTGTAAAAATACTAAAATGCTTTTTTTCAGAACAAAATGTAATCTAGAATAAAAATTTGACAGCATGTCAACAATTCCCAATGTATAAGTCCGGGAAAATACATCTAAGGATAACCACACACAATGTGGTGACCGCTGATGCTTCTGAAGATGAGGAAAGGGAATTGGTGTGTGGTAAGTCTGTCGGGAAATGGCAGTTAGACACAGAATTTACACTGGCAAACACAGTACCAGTCAAAAGTTTGGACACATCCACTCATTCAAGGGTTTTTCTTTATTTTTTACTATTATCTACATTGTAAAATAATAGTGACGACGTCACAACTATGAAATAACACATATGTGGAATCATGTCGTAACCAAAACAGTGTTAAAACAAATCAAAATATATTTTATATTTGAGATAATTCAAAGTAGCCAATTTTGTTGTTGTCTTGAGGACAGCTTTGCTCACTCTTGGCATTCTGTCAACCCTTGAATGAGTAGGAGTGTCTGAACGTTTGACCGGTACTGTATTTACACCCAATCACAATCTCTTCAATTAAAGTTACTAAATGTAGTCCAGTTTGTTACATTCTCTATTAAATTGGTTTTTAAATGATGGATGTCCATTTAACAGTGGTTACCATTCATGGCATTTTTATGAGAGTAGTATTATTTAACAAGGCAAGTCAGTTAAGAACAAATTCTTATTTACAATGACGGCCTACCCCGGCCAAACCCGGACGACGCTAGGACAATTGTGAGCCGCCCCTATGGGACTTACCAATCACGTTCGGATGTGATTCAGCCTGGATTCGAACCAGGTACTGTAGTGATGCCGCTTGCACTGAGATGCAGTGCGTAAGACCACTCGGGAGCTATCATTAGTAATAAATGTATAAATATAAACTAATGAAAATATACATTTTTATCAATTTTTTTTACATTTTTTTTTGACTTTATGAAAATGCTAATTCATGGACCAAAATATCCCAAAATCTCAAAATTGATAATTACATGCAAAAATGTTACTTTAGTAGGCCTGTGGTGCCTGGCGTGAATTTGTCCAGATCAAAACTAGAAAGGTATATGGATAGATTAAACAAAATGACTCCAAGCCTCTTACTCTGCAGGTGTAGTGAAAGCTAAGCCTCTTACTCTGCAGGTGTATTTATATCTGTAGCGTTCAGAGTGTGTTCTGGAGTCTGTTTCTGACCGTTTGAGCAGACACATGCACATTTGTGGCCTGCTGGAGGTCATTTTGCAGGGCTCTGGCAGTGCACCTCCTTGCACTAAGGCGGAGGTACCGGTCCTGCTGCTGGGTTGTTGCCCTCCTACGGCCTCCTCCACGTCTCCTGATGTACTGGCCTGTCTCCTGGTAGCGCCTGCATGCTCTGGACACTACGCTGACAGACACAGCAAACCTTTTTGCCACAGTTCGCATTGATGTGCCATCCTGGATGAACTGCACTACCTGAGCCACTTGTGTGGGTTGTAGACTCCGTCTCATGCTACCACTAGAGTGAGAGCACCGCCAGCATTCAAAAGTGACCAAAACATCAGCCAGGAAGCATAGGAACTGAGAAGTGGTCTGTGGTCACCACCTGCAGAATCACTCCTGTTTTGGGGGGTGTCTTGCTAATTGCCTATAATTTCCACCTTTTGTCTATTCTATTTGCACAACAGCATGTGAAATGTATTGTCAATCAGTGTTGCTTCCTAAGTGGACAGTTTGATTTCACAGAAGTGTGATTGACTTGGAGTTACATTGTGTTGTTTAAGTGTTCCCTTTATTTGTTTAAGTGTTCCCACGTGGAAATTCTGTAAGAGTAATATACATGCCAATTATGTGATGGTCCGACCGCATTCTGTCCCCTATCAAACACTTTTTAACTTTTGGTGCCAGAGAGAATGATATAAGAAAGCAGTCAAGGCGACTAGCTTGATTAAGCCTCCGCCATGTATATCTCACTAGGTCAGGGTATTTAAGTCTCTATATATCCACTAATTCCAATATATCCATGACATTCCTGATTTCCTTAAGTGCCTGAAGGTGATAGTTTGTAGTGTGATTTCCTTTCCGGTCCATAGAGGTATTTAAGACCGTATTAAAATCTCCCACTATAATAATAGAGTCTAGTGTTGCTTGTAGAGTTGATACATTCTTATATATATTGTCAAAGAAGCTTGGATCATCATTATTCGGACCGTATAGGTTAATAAGCCATATATGTTTATTGTCTAATAACATATTTAAAATAATCCATCTACCTTGAGGATCTGTTTGGACAAGTTGCACATTTGGATCAAAGTTATTGTTAATTAAAACCATCACCCCTTTTGAATTTCTTTGCCCATGGGAGAAATATATTTCGCCCCCCCAGTTCTTTTTCCACAAGACTGATATTATAATCCTTCTCTTTTAGCCAGGTAAATACTGATTGTCTTTTCTTATTATCTGCTAAGCCATTACAATTGTAACTGGCTATACTTATTTCACCACTTACCATAATGAGACACACCTTTCAATTATTTTTATCAAAATATATGTTTGTAAACGTCCTATTAAAAAGTAACATAATGATTGAGTGTCTATATAGTTGTACCATCACATTTGCATCTCCACTAAGCAAACCTCCAATTGGTCCCCACTATTCCACCCGCCAAAAGCCCCCATCTCGAGTTGGGTTGTCATCCCAATGCCCGGCAGACCACCCCCGACCCCCCGCATCGCACAGCCCCGGACCGACTGGGATCCATCCTTCGAAAAGTGCACACAGCACCATCCACCGAACCGAAGCAGATCCATTGCCAAATGCATTTCCATCGCCCTCACCTCGATTTTTATTACATATTGCTGTGGATCATCCTCTATAGTTCCTAACATATTTTACTTCTTCCTTCGCAACAGTTGTGGGATACACACATACACCCACACACATTCAGCCTTTACCCCCACACAACCATAAGCTCACCCTCTCAACAATTGCACCATCCCAGAGCCCAACTCAAGATGGGTCATGATTTACAAATGTACTTGCAGTTGCAGCTGCATGACAAGGCCTGCAAGACCGCGCAAAAAATGAGCATAAATGTAGAGATGTATTTTCCATTGTCACATCCTAGATGATGGAGGTCAAATGTACACCTTCTTCCAGAAACACCCACAATACGGTCATCCGTTTTGACCATGTTCCCAGGCATCTCCATGCAGTCCGACTTTGATTTCGTGCCACCAGGGCCACAATAATATAGCCCCTCTCTGAATGTCCGAGTGTGACCCCCTCCCCATGGGTTAGAGGTGTAATGTTACCTGTAAGGTGTAATGTTACCTGTAAGGTGTAGAGGTGTAATGTTACCTGTAAGGTGTAGAGGTGTAATGTTACCTGTAAGGTGTAGAGGTGTAATGTTACCTGTAAGGTGTAGAGGTGTAATGTTACCTGTAAGGTGTAGAGGTGTAATGTTACCTGTAAGGTGTAGAGGTGTAATGTTACCTGTAAGGTGTAGAGGTGTAATGTTACCTGTAAGGTGTAGAGGTGTAATGTTACCTGTAAGGTGTAGAGGTGTAATGTTACCTGTAAGGTGTAGAGGTGTAATGTTACCTGTGAGGTGTAGAGGTGTAATGTTACCTGTGAGGTGTAGAGGTGTAATGTTACCTGTGAGGTGTAGAGGTGTAATGTTACCTATGAGGTGTAGAGGTGTAATGTTACCTGTAAGGTGTAGAGGTGTAATGTTACCTGTAAGGTGTAGAGGTGTAATGTTACCTGTAAGGTGTAGAGGTGTAATGTTACCTGTGAGGTGTAGAGGTGTAATGTTACCTGTGAGGTGTAGAGGTGTAATGTTACCTGTAAGGTGTAGAGGTGTAATGTTACCTGTAAGGTGTAGAGGTGTAATGTTACCTGTAAGGTGTAGAGGTGTAATGTTACCTGTAAGGTGTAGAGGTGTAATGTTACCTGTAAGGTGTAGAGGTGTAATGTTACCTGTAAGGTGTAGAGGTGTAATGTTACCTGTAAGGTGTAGAGGTGTAATGTTACCTGTAAGGTGTAGAGGTGTAATGTTACCTGTAAGGTGTAGAGGTGTAATGTTACCTGTAAGGTGTAGAGGTGTAATGTTACCTGTAAGGTGTAGAGGTGTAATGTTACCTGTAAGGTGTAGAGGTGTAATGTTACCTGTAAGGTGTAGAGGTGTAATGTTACCTGTAAGGTGTACAGTAAGATGTAATATTGAGAGTTGTCGATCTTGACATCACAATATACGAAAAATTCAGTCCGTTCAACTTACTATGTTTTTTGAAATTTGTATTTAACCTACTTTAACTAGGCAAGTCATTTAAGAACAAATTCTTATTTTCATTGACAGACTTCCTGGGGAACAGTGGGTTAACTGCCTGTTCAGGGGCAGAACGACAGATTTTTACGTTGTCAGCTCGGGATTCTGTGACTTGTTAAGCACATTTTTACTCCTGAACGTATTTAGTCTTGCCATAACAAAGAGTGTGAGATGTAACCTGCCAGGTGTAGAGGTGTAGGATGTAACCTGCTAGGTGTGGAGGTGTAGGATGTAACCTGCCAGGTGTAGAGGTGTAGGATGTAACCTGTCAGGTGTGGAGGTGTGAGATGTAACCTGCCAGGTGTGGAGGTGTAGGATGTAACCTGCCAGGTGTGGAGGTGTAGGATGTAACCTGCCAGGTGTGGAGGTGTAGGATGTAACCTGCCAGGTGTGGAGGTGTAGGATGTAACCTGCCAGGTGTGGAGGTGTAGGATGTAACCTGCCCGGTGTGGAGGTGTAGGATGTAACCTGCTAGGTGTGGAGGTGTGAGATGTAACCTGCCAGGTGTGGAGGTGTAGGATGTAACCTGCCAGGTGTGGAGGTGTAGGATGTAAACTGCCAGGTGTGGAGGTGTAGGATGTAACCTGCCAGGTGTGGAGGTGTAGGATGTAACCTGCCAGGTGTGGAGGTGTAGGATGTAACCTGCCAGGTGTGGAGGTGTGAGATGTAACCTGCCAGGTGTGGAGGTGTGAGATGTAACCTGCCAGGTGTGGAGGTGTAGGATGTAACCTGCCAGGTGTGGAGGTGTAGGATGTAACCTGCCAGGTGTGGAGGTGTAGGATGTAACCTGCCAGGTGTGGAGGTGTAGGATGTAACCTGCCAGGTGTGGAGGTGTAGGATGTAACCTGCCAGGTGTGGAGGTGTAGGATGTAACCTGCCAGGTGTGGAGGTGTGAGATGTAACCTGCCAGGTGTAGAGGTGTAGGATGTAACCTGCTAGGTGTGGAGGTGTGAGATGTAACCTGCCAGGTGTGGAGGTGTGAGATGTAACCTGCCAGGTGTGGAGGTGTAGGATGTAACCTGTCAGGTGTGGAGGTGTGAGATGTAACCTGCCAGGTGTGGAGGTGTAGGATGTAACCTGCCAGGTGTGGAGGTGTAGGATGTAACCTGCCAGGTGTGGAGGTGTGAGATGTAACCTGCCAGGTGTGGAGGTGTGAGATGTAACCTGCCAGGTGTGGAGGTGTAGGATGTAACCTGCCAGGTGTGGAGGTGTAGGATGTAACCTGCCAGGTGTGGAGGTGTAGGATGTAACCTGCCAGGTGTGGAGGTGTAGGATGTAACCTGCCAGGTGTGGAGGTGTAGGATGTAACCTGCCAGGTGTGGAGGTGTAGGATGTAACCTGCCCGGTGTGGAGGTGTAGGATGTAACCTGCTAGGTGTGGAGGTGTGAGATGTAACCTGCCAGGTGTGGAGGTGTAGGATGTAACCTGCCAGGTGTGGAGGTGTAGGATGTAACCTGCCAGGTGTGGAGGTGTAGGATGTAACCTGCCAGGTGTGGAGGTGTAGGATGTAACCTGCCAGGTGTGGAGGTGTGAGATGTAACCTGCCAGGTGTGGAGGTGTAGGATGTAACCTGCCAGGTGTGGAGGTGTAGGATGTAACCTGCCAGGTGTGGAGGTGTAGGATGTAACCTGCCAGGTGTGGAGGTGCAGGATGTAACCTGCCAGGTGTGGAGGTGTGAGATGTAACCTGCCAGGTGTGGAGGTGTAGGATGTAACCTGCCTGGTGTGGAGGTGTAGGATGTAACCTGCCAGGTGTGGAGGTGTAGGATGTAACCTGATAGGTGTGGAGGTGTAGGATGTAACCTGCCAGGTGTGGAGGTGAAACATGTAACCTGCCAGGTGTGGAGGTGTAGGATGTAACCTGATAGGTGTGGAGGTGTAGGATGTAACCTGCCAGGTGTGGAGGTGTAGCATGTAACCTGCCAGGTGTGGAGGTGTAGGATGTAACCTGCCAGGTGTGGAGGTGTAGGATGTAACCTGACAGGTGTGGAGGTGTAGGATGTAACCTGCCAGGTGTGGAGGTGTAGGATGTAACCTGCCAGGTGTGGAGGTGTTGGATGTAACCTGCCAGGTGTGGAGGTGTAGGATGTAACCTGCCAGGTGTGGAGGTGTGAGATGTAACCTGCCAGGTGTGGAGGTGTAGGATTTAACCTGCCAGGTGTGGAGGTGTAGGATGTAACCTGCCAGTTGTGGAGGTGTGAGATGTAACCTGCCAGGTGTGGAGGTGTAGGATGTAACCTGCCAGGTGTGGAGGTGTGAGATGTAACCTGCCAGGTGTAGAGGTGTAGGATGTAACATGCCTGGTGTGGAGGTGTAGGATGTAACCTGCCAGGTGTGGAGGTGTAGGATGTAACCTGATAGGTGTGGAGGTGTAGGATGTAACCTGCCAGGTGTGGAGGTGTAGCATGTAACCTGCCAGGTGTGGAGGTGTAGGATGTAACCTGTCAGGTGTGGAGGTGTAGGATGTAACCTGCCAGGTGTGGAGGTGTGAGATGTAACCTGCCAGGTGTGGAGGTGTAGGATGTAACCTGCCAGGTGTGGAGGTGTAGGATGTAACCTGCCAGGTGTGGAGGTGTAGGATGTAACCTGACAGGTGTGGAGGTGTAGGATGTAACCTGCCAGGTGTGGAGGTGTAGGATGTAACCTGCCAGGTGTGGAGGTGTAGGATGTAACCTGCCAGGTGAGGAGGTGTAGGATGTAACCTGCTAGGTGTGTAGGTGTAGGATGTAACCTGCCAGGTGTGGAGGTGTAGGATGTAACCTGCCGGGTGTGGAGGGGTAGGATGTAACCTGCCGGGTATGGAGGTGTAGGATGTAACCTGCCGGGTGTGGAGGTGTAGGATGTAACCTGCCAGGTGTGGAGGTGTAGGATGTAACCTGCCAGGTGTAGAGGTGTAGGATGTAACCTGCCAGGTGTGGAGGTGTAGGATGTAACCTGCTAGGTGTGGAGGTGTAGGATTTAACCTGCTAGGTGTGGAGGTGTAGGATGTAACCTGCCAGGTGTGGAGGTGTAGGATGTAACCTGCCGGGTGTGGAGGTGTAGGATGTGACCTGCCGGGTATGGAGGTGTAGGATGTAACCTGCCCGGTGTGGAGGTGTAGGATGTAACCTGCCAGGTGTGGAGGTGTAGGATGTAACCTGCCAGGTGTGGAGGTGTAGGATGTAACCTGCCAGGTGTGGAGGTGTAGGATGTAACCTGCCAGGTGTGGAGGTGTAGGATGTAACCTGCCATGTGTAGAGGTGTGAGATGTAACCTGCCAGGTGTTGAGGTGTAGGATGTAACTTGCCAGGTGTGGAGGTGTAGGATGTAACCTGCCAGGTGTGGAGGTGTGAGATGTAACCTGCCCGGTGTGGAGGTGTAGGATGTAACCTGCCAGGTGTGGAGGTGTAGGATGTAACCTGCCCGGTGTGGAGGTGTGAGATGTAACCTGCCAGGTGTGGTGGTGTAGGATGTAACCTGCCAGGTGTGGAGGTGTGAGATGTAACCTGCCAGGTGTAGAGGTGTAGGATGTAACCTGCCCGGTGTGGAGGTGTAGGATGTAACCTGCCAGGTGTGGAGGTGTAGGATGTAACCTGCCAGGTGTGGAGGTGTAGGATGTAACCTGCCAGGTGTGGAGGTGTAGGATGTAACCTGCCAGGTGTGGAGGTGTAGGATGTAACCTGCCAGGTGTGGAGGTGTAGAATGTAACCTGCCAGATGTGGAGGTGTAGGATGTAACCTGCCAGGTGTGGAGGTGTAGGATGTAACCTGCCAGGTGTGGAGGTGTACGATGTAACCTGCCAGGTGTGGAGGTGTAGGATGTAACCTGCCAGGTGTGGAGGTGTAGGATGTAACCTGCCAGGTGTGGATGTGTAGGATGTAACCTGCCAGGTGTGGAGGTGTAGGATGTAACCTGCCAGGTGTGGAGGTGTAGGATGTAACCTGCTAGGTGTGGAGGTGTAGGATGTAACCTGCCCGGTGTGGAGGTGTAGGATGTAACCTGCCAGGTGTGGAGGTGTAGGATGTAACCTGCCAGGTGTGGAGGTGTAGGATGTAACCTGCCAGGTGTGGAGGTGTAGGATGTAACCTGCCAGGTGTGGAGGTGTAGGATGTAACCTGCCATGTGTAGAGGTGTGAGATGTAACCTGCCAGGTGTTGAGGTGTAGGATGTAACTTGCCAGGTGTGGAGGTGTAGGATGTAACCTGCCAGGTGTGGAGGTGTGAGATGTAACCTGCCCGGTGTGGAGGTGTAGGATGTAACGTGCCGGGTATGGAGGTGTAGGATGTAACCTGCCCGGTTTTGAGGTGTAGGATGTAACCTGCCGGGTGTGGAGGTGTAGGATGTAACCTGCTGGGTGTGGAGGTGTAGGATGTAACCTGCCAGGTGTAGAGGTGTAGGATGTAACCTGCTAGGTGTGGAGGTGTAGGATGTAACGTGCCAGGTGTGGAGGTGTAGGATGTAACGTGCCGGGTATGGAGGTGTAGGATGTAACCTGCCCGGTGTGGAGGTGTAGGATGTAACCTGCCAGGTGTGGAGGTGTAGGATGTAACCTGCCAGGTGTGGAGGTGTAGGATGTAACCTGCCAGGTGTGGATGTGTAGGATGTAACCTGCCAGGTGTGGAGGTGTAGGATGTAACCTGCCAGGTGTGGAGGTGTAGCATGTAACCTGCCAGGTGTGGAGGTGTAGGATGTAACCTGCCAGGTGTGGAGGTGTAGGATGTAACCTGCCAGGTGTGGAGGTGTGAGATGTAACCTGCCAGGTGTGGAGGTGTAGGATGTAACCTGCCAGGTGTGGAGGTGTGAGATGTAACCTGCCAGGTGTAGAGGTGTAGGATGTAACCTGCCTGGTGTGGAGGTGTAGGATGTAACCTGCCAGGTGTGGAGGTGTAGGATGTAACCTGATAGGTGTGGAGGTGTAGGATGTAACCTGCCAGGTGTGGAGGTGTAGCATGTAACCTGCCAGGTGTGGAGGTGTAGGATGTAACCTGCCAGGTGTGGAGGTGTAGGATGTAACCTGACAGGTGTGGAGGTGTAGGATGTAACCTGCCAGGTGTGGAGGTGTAGGATGTAACCTGCCAGGTGTGGAGGTGTAGGATGTAACCTGCCAGGTGAGGAGGTGTAGGATGTAACCTGCTAGGTGTGTAGGTGTAGGATGTAACCTGCCAGGTGTTGAGGTGTAGGATGTAACCTGCCAGGTGTGGAGGTGTAGGATGTAACCTGCCAGGTGTGGAGGGGTAGGATGTAACCTGCCGGGTATGGAGGTGTAGGATGTAACCTGCCGGGTGTGGAGGTGTAGGATGTAACCTGCCAGGTGTGGAGGTGTAGGATGTAACCTGCCAGGTGTGGAGGTGTAGGATGTAACCTGCTAGGTGTGGAGGTGTAGGATTTAACCTGCTAGGTGTGGAGGTGTAGGATGTAATCTGCCAGGTGTGGAGGTGTAGGATGTAACCTGCCGGGTGTGGAGGTGTAGGATGTAACCTGCCGGGTATGGAGGTGTAGGATGTAACCTGCCCGGTGTGGAGGTGTAGGATGTAACCTGCCAGGTGTGGAGGTGTAGGATGTAACCTGCCAGGTGTGGAGGTGTAGGATGTAACCTGCCAGGTGTGGAGGTGTAGGATGTAACCTGCCAGGTGTGGAGGTGTAGGATGTAACCTGCCATGTGTAGAGGTGTGAGATGTAACCTGCCAGGTGTTGAGGTGTAGGATGTAACTTGCCAGGTGTGGAGGTGTAGGATGTAACCTGCCAGGTGTGGAGGTGTGAGATGTAACCTGCCCGGTGTGGAGGTGTAGGATGTAACCTGCCAGGTGTGGAGGTGTAGGATGTAACCTGCCCGGTGTGGAGGTGTGAGATGTAACCTGCCAGGTGTGGTGGTGTAGGATGTAACCTGCCAGGTGTGGAGGTGTGAGATGTAACCTGCCAGGTGTAGAGGTGTAGGATGTAACCTGCCCGGTGTGGAGGTGTAGGATGTAACCTGCCAGGTGTGGAGGTGTAGGATGTAACCTGCCAGGTGTGGAGGTGTAGGATGTAACCTGCCAGGTGTGGAGGTGTAGGATGTAACCTGCCATGTGTAGAGGTGTGAGATGTAACCTGCCAGGTGTTGAGGTGTAGGATGTAACTTGCCAGGTGTGGAGGTGTAGGATGTAACCTGCCAGGTGTGGAGGTGTGAGATGTAACCTGCCCGGTGTGGAGGTGTAGGATGTAACCTGCCAGGTGTGGAGGTGTAGGATGTAACCTGCCCGGTGTGGAGGTGTGAGATGTAACCTGCCAGGTGTGGTGGTGTAGGATGTAACCTGCCAGGTGTGGAGGTGTGAGATGTAACCTGCCAGGTGTAGAGGTGTAGGATGTAACCTGCCCGGTGTGGAGGTGTAGGATGTAACCTGCCAGGTGTGGAGGTGTAGGATGTAACCTGCCAGGTGTGGAGGTGTAGGATGTAACCTGCCAGGTGTGGAGGTGTAGGATGTAACCTGCCAGGTGTGGAGGTGTAGGATGTAACCTGCCAGGTGTGGAGGTGTAGAATGTAACCTGCCAGATGTGGAGGTGTAGGATGTAACCTGCCAGGTGTAGAGGTGTAGGATGTAACCTGCCAGGTGTGGAGGTGTACGATGTAACCTGCCAGGTGTGGAGGTGTAGGATGTAACCTGCCAGGTGTGGAGGTGTAGGATGTAACCTGCCAGGTGTGGAGGTGTAGGATGTAACCTGCTAGGTGTGGAGGTGTAGGATGTAACCTGCCCGGTGTGGAGGTGTAGGATGTAACCTGCCAGGTGTGGAGGTGTAGGATGTAACCTGCCAGGTGTGGAGGTGTAGGATGTAACCTGCCAGGTGTGGAGGTGTAGGATGTAACCTGCCAGGTGTGGAGGTGTAGAATGTAACCTGCCAGGTGTGGAGGTGTAGGATGTAACCTGCCATGTGTAGAGGTGTGAGATGTAACCTGCCAGGTGTTGAGGTGTAGGATGTAACTTGCCAGGTGTGGAGGTGTAGGATGTAACCTGCCAGGTGTGGAGGTGTGAGATGTAACCTGCCCGGTGTGGAGGTGTAGGATGTAACGTGCCGGGTATGGAGGTGTAGGATGTAACCTGCCCGGTGTGGAGGTGTAGGATGTAACCTGCCAGGTGTGGAGGTGTAGGATGTAACCTGCTAGGTGTGGAGGTGTAGGATGTAACCTGCCGGGTGTAGAGGTGTAGGATGTAACCTGCCGGGTGTGGAGGTGTAGGATGTAACCTGCCGGGTGTGGAGGTGTAGGATGTAACGTGCCGGGTATGGAGGTGTAGGATGTAACCTGCCCGGTGTGGAGGTGTAGGATGTAACCTGCCAGGTGTGGAGGTGTAGGATGTAACCTGCCAGGTGTGGAGGTGTAGGATGTAACCTGCCAGGTGTGGAGGTGTAGGATGTAACCTGCCAGGTGTGGAGGTGTAGGATGTAACCTGCCAGGTGTGGAGGTGTAGGATGTAACCTGCCATGTGTAGAGGTGTGAGATGTAACCTGCCAGGTGTTGAGGTGTAGGATGTAACCTGCCAGGTGTGGAGGTGTAGGATGTAACCTGCCAGGTGTGGAGGTGTAGGATGTAACCTGCCCGGTGTGGAGGTGTGAGATGTAACCTGCCAGGTGTGGTGGTGTAGGATGTAACCTGCCAGGTGTGGAGGTGTGAGATGTAACCTGCCAGGTGTAGAGGTGTAGGATGTAACCTGCCCGGTGTGGAGGTGTAGGATGTAACCTGCCAGGTGTTGAGGTGTAGGATGTAACCTGCCAGGTGTGGAGGTGTAGGATGTAACCTGCCAGGTGTGGAGGGGTAGGATGTAACCTGCCAGGTATGGAGGTGTAGGATGTAACCTGCCAGGTGTGGAGGTGTAGGATGTAACCTTCCAGGTGTGGAGGTGTAGGATGTAACCTGCCAGGTGTGGAGGTGTAGGATGTAACCTGCCAGGTGTGGAGGTGTAGAATGTAACCTGCCAGATGTGGAGGTGTAGGATGTAACCTGCCAGGTGTGGAGGTGTAGGATGTAACCTGCCAGGTGTTGAGGGGTAGGATGTAACCTGCCGGGTATGGAGGTGTAGGATGTAACCTGCCGGGTGTGGAGGTGTAGGATGTAACCTGCCAGGTGTGGAGGTGTAGGATGTGACCTGCCAGGTGTGCAGGGGTAGGATGTGACCTGCCGAGTATGGAGGTGTAGGATGTAACCTGCCAGGTGCGGAGGTGTAGGATGTAACCTGCCAGGTGCAGATGTGTAGGATGTAACCAGCCAGGTGTAGAGGTGTAGGATGTAACCTGCCAGGTGTAGATGTGTAGGATGTAACCTGCCAGGTGTGGAGGTGTAGGATGTAACCTGCTAGGTGTGGAGGCGTAGGATGTAACCTGCTAGGTGTGGAGGTGTAGGATGTAACCTGCCAGGTGTGGAGGTGTAGGATGTAACCTGCCAGGTGTGGAGGTGTAGGATGTAACCTGCCAAGTGTGGAGGTGTAGGATGTAACCTGCCAGGTATGGAGGTGTAGGATGTAACCTGCCAGGTGTGGAGGTGTAGGATGTAACCTGCCAGGTGTGGAGGTGTAGGATGTAACCTGCCAGGTGTGGAGGTGTAGGATGTAACCTGCCAGGTGTGGAGGTGTAGGATGTAACCTGCCATGTGTAGAGGTGTGAGATGTAACCTGCCAGGTGTTGAGGTGTAGGATGTAACTTGCCAGGTGTGGAGGTGTAGGATGTAACCTGCCAGGTGTGGAGGTGTGAGATGTAACCTGCCCGGTGTGGAGGTGTAGGATGTAACGTGCCGGGTATGGAGGTGTAGGATGTAACCTGCCCGGTTTTGAGGTGTAGGATGTAACCTGCCAGGTGTGGAGGTGTAGGATGTAGGATGTAACCTGCCAGGTGTAGAGGTGTAGGATGTAACCTGCTAGGTGTGGAGGTGTAGGATGTAACGTGCCAGGTGTGGAGGTGTAGGATGTAACGTGCCGGGTATGGAGGTGTAGGATGTAACCTGCCCGGTGTGGAGGTGTAGGATGTAACCTGCCAGGTGTGGAGGTGTAGGATGTAACCTGCCAGGTGTGGAGGTGTAGGATGTAACCTGCCAGGTGTGGATGTGTAGGATGTAACCTGCCAGGTGTGGAGGTGTAGGATGTAACCTGCCAGGTGTGGAGGTGTAGCATGTAACCTGCCAGGTGTGGAGGTGTAGGATGTAACCTGCCAGGTGTGGAGGTGTAGGATGTAACCTGCCAGGTGTGGAGGTGTGAGATGTAACCTGCCAGGTGTGGAGGTGTAGGATGTAACCTGCCAGGTGTGGAGGTGTGAGATGTAACCTGCCAGGTGTAGAGGTGTAGGATGTAACCTGCCTGGTGTGGAGGTGTAGGATGTAACCTGCCAGGTGTGGAGGTGTAGGATGTAACCTGATAGGTGTGGAGGTGTAGGATGTAACCTGCCAGGTGTGGAGGTGTAGCATGTAACCTGCCAGGTGTGGAGGTGTAGGATGTAACCTGCCAGGTGTGGAGGTGTAGGATGTAACCTGACAGGTGTGGAGGTGTAGGATGTAACCTGACAGGTGTGGAGGTGTAGGATGTAACCTGCCAGGTGTGGAGGTGTAGGATGTAACCTGCCAGGTGTGGAGGTGTAGGATGTAACCTGCCAGGTGAGGAGGTGTAGGATGTAACCTGCTAGGTGTGTAGGTGTAGGATGTAACCTGCCAGGTGTTGAGGTGTAGGATGTAACCTGCCAGGTGTGGAGGTGTAGGATGTAACCTGCCAGGTGTGGAGGGGTAGGATGTAACCTGCCGGGTATGGAGGTGTAGGATGTAACCTGCCGGGTGTGGAGGTGTAGGATGTAACCTGCCAGGTGTGGAGGTGTAGGATGTAACCTGCCAGGTGTAGAGGTGTAGGATGTAACCTGCCAGGTGTGGAGGTGTAGGATGTAACCTGCTAGGTGTGGAGGTGTAGGATTTAACCTGCTAGGTGTGGAGGTGTAGGATGTAATCTGCCAGGTGTGGAGGTGTAGGATGTAACCTGCCGGGTGTGGAGGTGTAGGATGTAACCTGCCGGGTATGGAGGTGTAGGATGTAACCTGCCCGGTGTGGAGGTGTAGGATGTAACCTGCCAGGTGTGGAGGTGTAGGATGTAACCTGCCAGGTGTGGAGGTGTAGGATGTAACCTGCCAGGTGTGGAGGTGTAGGATGTAACCTGCCAGGTGTGGAGGTGTAGGATGTAACCTGCCATGTGTAGAGGTGTGAGATGTAACCTGCCAGGTGTTGAGGTGTAGGATGTAACTTGCCAGGTGTGGAGGTGTAGGATGTAACCTGCCAGGTGTGGAGGTGTGAGATGTAACCTGCCCGGTGTGGAGGTGTAGGATGTAACCTGCCAGGTGTGGAGGTGTAGGATGTAACCTGCCCGGTGTGGAGGTGTGAGATGTAACCTGCCAGGTGTGGTGGTGTAGGATGTAACCTGCCAGGTGTGGAGGTGTGAGATGTAACCTGCCAGGTGTAGAGGTGTAGGATGTAACCTGCCCGATGTGGAGGTGTAGGATGTAACCTGCCAGGTGTGGAGGTGTAGGATGTAACCTGCCAGGTGTGGAGGTGTAGGATGTAACCTGCCAGGTGTGGAGGTGTAGGATGTAACCTGCCAGGTGTGGAGGTGTAGGATGTAACCTGCCAGGTGTGGAGGTGTAGAATGTAACCTGCCAGATGTGGAGGTGTAGGATGTAACCTGCCAGGTGTAGAGGTGTAGGATGTAACCTGCCAGGTGTGGAGGTGTACGATGTAACCTGCCAGGTTTGGAGGTGTAGGATGTAACCTGCCAGGTGTGGAGGTGTAGGATGTAACCTGCCAGGTGTGGAGGTGTAGGATGTAACCTGCTAGGTGTGGAGGTGTAGGATGTAACCTGCCCGGTGTGGAGGTGTAGGATGTAACCTGCCAGGTGTGGAGGTGTAGGATGTAACCTGCCAGGTGTGGAGGTGTAGGATGTAACCTGCCAGGTGTGGAGGTGTAGAATGTAACCTGCAAGGTGTGGAGGTGTAGGATGTAACCTGCCATGTGTAGAGGTGTGAGATGTAACCTGCCAGGTGTTGAGGTGTAGGATGTAACTTGCCAGGTGTGGAGGTGTAGGATGTAACCTGCCAGGTGTGGAGGTGTGAGATGTAACCTGCCCGGTGTGGAGGTGTAGGATGTAACGTGCCGGGTATGGAGGTGTAGGATGTAACCTGCCCGGTATGGAGGTGTAGGATGTAACCTGCCAGGTGTGGAGGTGTAGGATGTAACCTGCTAGGTGTGGAGGTGTAGGATGTAACCTGCCAGGTGTAGAGGTGTAGGATGTAACCTGCTAGGTGTGGAGGTGTAGGATGTAACCTGCCGGGTGTGGAGGTGTAGGATGTAACGTGCCGGGTATGGAGGTGTAGGATGTAACCTGCCCGGTGTGGAGGTGTAGGATGTAACCTGCCAGGTGTGGAGGTGTAGGATGTAACCTGCCAGGTGTGGAGGTGTAGGATGTAACCTGCCAGGTGTGGAGGTGTAGGATGTAACCTGCCAGGTGTGGAGGTGTAGGATGTAACCTGCCAGGTGTGGAGGTGTAGGATGTAACCTGCCATGTGTAGAGGTGTGAGATGTAACCTGCCAGGTGTTGAGGTGTAGGATGTAACCTGCCAGGTGTGGAGGTGTAGGATGTAACCTGCCAGGTGTGGAGGTGTAGGATGTAACCTGCCCGGTGTGGAGGTGTGAGATGTAACCTGCCAGGTGTGGTGGTGTAGGATGTAACCTGCCAGGTGTGGAGGTGTGAGATGTAACCTGCCAGGTGTAGAGGTGTAGGATGTAACCTGCCCGGTGTGGAGGTGTAGGATGTAACCTGCCAGGTGTTGAGGTGTAGGATGTAACCTGCCAGGTGTGGAGGTGTAGGATGTAACCTGCCAGGTGTGGAGGGGTAGGATGTAACCTGCCAGGTATGGAGGTGTAGGATGTAACCTGCCAGGTGTGGAGGTGTAGGATGTAACCTTCCAGGTGTGGAGGTGTAGGATGTAACCTGCCAGGTGTGGAGGTGTAGGATGTAACCTGCCAGGTGTGGAGGTGTAGAATGTAACCTGCCAGATGTGGAGGTGTAGGATGTAACCTGCCAGGTGTGGAGGTGTAGGATGTAACCTGCCAGGTGTTGAGGGGTAGGATGTAACCTGTCAGGTGTGGAGGTGTAGGATGTAACCTGCCAGGTGTGGAGGTGTAGGATGTAACCTGCCAGGTGTGGAGGTGTAGGATGTAACCTGCCAAGTGTGGAGGTGTAGGATGTAACCTGCCAGGTATGGAGGTGTAGGATGTAACCCGCCAGGTGTGGAGGTGTAGGATGTAACCTGCCAGGTGTGAAGGTGTAGGATGTAACCTGCCAGGTGTGGAGGTGTAGGATGTAACCTGCCAGGTGTGGAGGTGTAGGATGTAACCTGCCAGGTGTGGAGGTGTAGGATGTAACCTGCCAGGTGTAGAGGTGTAGGATGTAACCTGCCCGGTGTGGAGGTGTAGGATGTAACCTGCCAGGTGTGGAGGTGTAGGATGTAACCTGCCAGGCGTGGAGGTGTAGGATGTAACCTGCCAGGTGTGGAGGTGTAGGATGTAACCTGCCAGGTGTGGAGGTGTAGGATGTAACCTGCCAGGTGTGGAGGTGTAGGATGTAACCTGCCAGGTGTAGAGGTGTAGGATGTAACCTGCCAGGTGTAGAGGTGTAGGATGTAACCTGCCAGGTGTGGAGGTGTAGGACGTAACCTGCTAGGTGTGGAGGTGTAGGACGTAACCTGCTAGGTGTGGAGATGTAGGATGTAACCTGCCAGGTGTGGAGGTGTAGGATGTAACCTGCCAGGTGTGGAGGTGTAGGATGTAACCTGCCATGTGTAGAGGTGTAGGATGTAACCTGCCCGGTGTGGAGGTGTAGGATGTAACCTGCCCGGTGTGGAGGTGTAGGATGTAACCTGCCAGGTGTGGAGGTGTAGGATGTAACCTGCCAGGTGTGGAGGTGTAGGATGTAACCTGCCAGGTGTGAAGGTGTAGGATGTAACCTGCCAGGTGTAGAGGTGTAGGATGTAACCTGCCAGGTGTGGAGGTGTAGGATGTAACCTGCCAGGTGTGGAGGTGTAGGATGTAACCTGCCAGGTGTAGAGGTGTAGGATGTAACCTGCCAGGTGTGGAGGTGTTATATGTAACCTGCCAGGTGTGGAGGTGTAGGATGTAACCTGCCAGGTGTGGAGGTGTAGGATGTAACCTGCCAGGTGTAGAGGTGTAGGATGTAACCTGCCCGGTGTGGAGGTGTAGGATGTAACCTGCCAGGTGTGGAGGTGTAGGATGTAACCTGTCAGGTGTGGAGGTGTAGGATGTAACCTGCCAGGTGTGGAGGTGTAGGATGTAACCTGCCAGGTGTGGAGGTGTAGGATGTAACCTGCCAGGTGTGGAGGTGTAGGATGTAACCTGCCAGGTGTGGAGGTGTAGGATGTAACCTGCCAGGTGTGGAGGTGTAGGATGTAACCTGCCAGGTGTAGAGGTGTAGGATGTAACCTGCCAGGTGTAGAGGTGTAGGATGTAACCTGCCAGGTGTGGAGGTGTAGGATGTAACCTGCCAGGTGTGGAGGTGTAGGATGTAACCTGCCAGGTGTAGAGGTGTAGGATGTAACCTGCCCGGTGTGGAGGTGTAGGATGTAACCTGCCAGGTGTGGAGGTGTAGGATGTAACCTGTCAGGTGTGGAGGTGTAGGATGTAACCTGCCAGGTGTAGAGGTGTAGGATGTAACCTGCCAGGTGTGGAGGTGTAGGATGTAACCTGCCAGGTGTGGAGGTGTAGGATGTAACCTGCCAGGTGTGGAGGTGTAGGATGTAACCTGCCAGGTGTTGAGGTGTATGATGTAACCTGCCAGGTGTGGAGGTGTAGGATGTAACCTGCCATGTGTAGAGGTGTGTGATGTAACCTGCCAGGTGTTGAGGTGTAGGATGTAACTTGCCAGGTGTGGATTTGTAGGATGTAACCTGCCAGGTGTGGAGGTGTGAGATGTAACCTGCCCGGTGTGGAGGTGTAGGATGTAACCTGCCAGGTGTGGAGGTGTAGGATGTAACCTGCCAGGTGTGGAGGTGTGAGATGTAACCTGCCAGGTGTTGAGGTGTAGGATGTAACCTGCCAGGTGTGGAGGTGTGAGATGTAACCTGCCCGGTGTGGAGGTGTAGGATGTAACCTGCCCGGTGTGGATGTGTAGGATGTAACCTGCCAGGTGTGGAGGTGTAGGATGTAACCTGCCAGGTGTGGAGGTGTAGGATGTAACCTGCCAGGTGTGGAGGTGTAGGATGTAACCTGCCAGGTGTGGAGGTGTAGGATGTAACCTGCCAGGTGTGGAGGTGTAGGATGTAACCTGCCAGGTGTGAAGGTGTAGGATGTAACCTGCCAGGTGTGGAGGTGTAGGATGTAACTTGCCAGGTGTGGATGTGTAGGATGTAACCTGCCAGGTGTAGAGGCGTGAGATGTTACCTGCCAGGTGTGGAGGTGTAGGATGTAACCTGCCAGGTGTGGAGGTGTAGGATGTAACCTGCCAGGTGTGGAGGTGTAGGATGTAACCTGCCAGGTGTGGAGGTGTAGGATGTAACCTGCCAGGTGTAGAGGAGTAGGATGTAACCTGCCAGGTGTGGAGGTGTAGGATGTAACCTGCCAGGTGTGAAGGTGTAGGATGTAACCTGCCAGGTGTGGAGGTGTAGGATGTAACCTGCCAGGTGTGGAGGTGTAGGATGTAACCTGCCAGGTGTGGAGGTGTAGGATGTAACCTGCCAGGTGTAGAGGTGTAGGATGTAACCTGCCCGGTGTGGAGGTGTAGGATGTAACCTGCCAGGTGTGGAGGTGTAGGATGTAACCTGCCAGGCGTGGAGGTGTAGGATGTAACCTGCCAGGTGTGGAGGTGTAGGATGTAACCTGCCAGGTGTGGAGGTGTAGGATGTAACCTGCCAGGTGTGGAGGTGTAGGATGTAACCTGCCAGGTGTAGAGGTGTAGGATGTAACCTGCCAGGTGTAGAGGTGTAGGATGTAACCTGCCAGGTGTGGAGGTGTAGGACGTAACCTGCTAGGTGTGGAGGTGTAGGACGTAACCTGCTAGGTGTGGAGATGTAGGATGTAACCTGCCAGGTGTGGAGGTGTAGGATGTAACCTGCCAGGTGTGGAGGTGTAGGATGTAACCTGCCATGTGTGGAGGTGTAGGATGTAACCTGCCCGGTGTGGAGGTGTAGGATGTAACCTGCCCGGTGTGGAGGTGTAGGATGTAACCTGCCAGGTGTGGAGGTGTAGGATGTAACCTGCCAGGTGTGGAGGTGTAGGATGTAACCTGCCAGGTGTGAAGGTGTAGGATGTAACCTGCCAGGTGTGGAGGTGTAGGATGTAACCTGCCAGGTGTTGAGGTGTAGGATGTAACCTGCCAGGTGTGGAGGTGTAGGATGTAACCTGCCAGGTGTAGAGGTGTAGGATGTAACCTGCCAGGTGTGGAGGTGTTATATGTAACCTGCCAGGTGTGGAGGTGTAGGATGTAACCTGCCAGGTGTGGAGGTGTAGGATGTAACCTGCCAGGTGTAGAGGTGTAGGATGTAACCTGCCCGGTGTGGAGGTGTAGGATGTAACCTGCCAGGTGTGGAGGTGTAGGATGTAACCTGTCAGGTGTGGAGGTGTAGGATGTAACCTGCCAGGTGTGGAGGTGTAGGATGTAACCTGCCAGGTGTGGAGGTGTAGGATGTAACCTGCCAGGTGTGGAGGTGTAGGATGTAACCTGCCAGGTGTGGAGGTGTAGGATGTAACCTGCCAGGTGTGGAGGTGTAGGATGTAACCTGCCAGGTGTAGAGGTGTAGGATGTAACCTGCCAGGTGTAGAGGTGTAGGATGTAACCTGCCAGGTGTGGAGGTGTAGGATGTAACCTGCCAGGTGTGGAGGTGTAGGATGTAACCTGCCAGGTGTAGAGGTGTAGGATGTAACCTGCCCGGTGTGGAGGTGTAGGATGTAACCTGCCAGGTGTGGAGGTGTAGGATGTAACCTGTCAGGTGTGGAGGTGTAGGATGTAACCTGCCAGGTGTAGAGGTGTAGGATGTAACCTGCCAGGTGTGGAGGTGTAGGATGTAACCTGCCAGGTGTGGAGGTGTAGGATGTAACCTGCCAGGTGTGGAGGTGTAGGATGTAACCTGCCAGGTGTGGAGGTGTAGGATGTAACCTGCCAGGTGTTGAGGTGTATGATGTAACCTGCCAGGTGTGGAGGTGTAGGATGTAACCTGCCATGTGTAGAGGTGTGTGATGTAACCTGCCAGGTGTTGAGGTGTAGGATGTAACTTGCCAGGTGTGGATTTGTAGGATGTAACCTGCCAGGTGTGGAGGTGTGAGATGTAACCTGCCCGGTGTGGAGGTGTAGGATGTAACCTGCCAGGTGTGGAGGTGTAGGATGTAACCTGCCAGGTGTGGAGGTGTGAGATGTAACCTGCCAGGTGTGGAGGTGTAGGATGTAACCTGCCAGGTGTGGAGGTGTGAGATGTAACCTGCCCGGTGTGGAGGTGTAGGATGTAACCTGCCCGGTGTGGATGTGTAGGATGTAACCTGCCAGGTGTGGAGGTGTAGGATGTAACCTGCCAGGTGTGGAGGTGTAGGATGTAACCTGCCAGGTGTGAAGGTGTAGGATGTAACCTGCCAGGTGTGGAGGTGTAGGATGTAACTTGCCAGGTGTGGATGTGTAGGATGTAACCTGCCAGGTGTAGAGGCGTGAGATGTTACCTGCCAGGTGTGGAGGTGTAGGATGTAACCTGCCAGGTGTGGAGGTGTAGGATGTAACCTGCCAGGTGTGGAGGTGTAGGATGTAACCTGCCAGGTGTAGAGGAGTAGGATGTAACCTGCCAGGTGTGGAGGTGTAGGATGTAACCTGCCAGGTGTGCAATCTTGATATGATAAAACATAAGAACTACAGACCTCAAGTTGTCTCAAAGCAACTGTTCATAGAGGTGTCATTTGAGAAAAACTCTTTCTCTGCGTCTCTCTCTGTGTGTGTCTCTCTCTGTGTGTGTCTCTCACTGTGTATGCCTCTCTCTGTGTCTGTCTCTCTCTGTGTTTGTCTCTCTCTGTGTGTGTCTCTCACTGTGTGTGTCTCTCTCTGTGTGTGTCTCTCTCGCTGTGTGTCTCTCGCTGTTTCTCTCTCTCTCTCGCTCTCGCGCTCTCTCTCGCTCTCTCGCTCTCTCTGCAAACACTTCCTTTCATTTACATAAGAACCTGATATGACGAGACATGTTCTCATGCACCCTGTCAGAACTAAACCAACATGTCATCAGGAGAGAGTTCAGTTCACACCACAGCTCATTACCTCCAGAAGACGATTTGGCTGTCGACTACACCACCAACCTCCGTTCCTATGGAAGAAGCGTTCCTTTGAAAGGACAGACTTCAAATGTCTTTTCATGTGGGCCAATTAACTTTATCTAGCCCGAAGAGTCAGCGCCTCGAAGATAATGTCAAGAAAATTAAGCTGCTCGTACTCTGATGAACCTAGCTGGCTGGGGAACTAACATCCCATAATGCCAAGAGAACGAAGCTGCTGGTACTCTGATGAACCTAGCTGGCTGGAGAACTAACATCCCATAATGCCAAGAGAACGAAGCTGCTGGTACTCTGATGAACCTAGCTGGCTGGGGAACTAACATCCCATAATGCCAAGAGAACGAAGCTGCTGGTACTCTGATGAACCTAGCTGGCTGGGGAACTAACATCCCATAATGCCAAGAGAACGAAGCTGCTGGTACTCTGATGAACCTAGCTGGCTGGGGAACTAACATCCCATAATGCCAAGAGAACGAAGCTGCTGGTACTCTGATGAACCTAGCTGGCTGGAAAACTAACATCCCATAATGTCAAGAGAACGAAGCTGCTGGTACTCTGATGAACCTAGCTGGCTGGGGAACTAACATCCCATAATGTCAAGAGAACGAAGCTGCTGGTACTCTGATGAACCTAGCTGGCTGGGGAACTAACATCCCATAATGTCAAGAGAACGAAGCTGCTGGTACTCTGATGATCCTAGCTGGCTTTAAAACTAACACTTGTATGCATCCTAAATGGCACCCTATTCCCTTTGTAGTTCCCCTAGCCCTCACAGGGCCCTGGTCAAAAGTAGTGCACTACCACTATGGGTTCTGGTCAAAAGTAGTGCACTACCCCTATGGGACCTGGTCAAAAGTAGTGCACTAAATAGGGAATAGGCTGCCATTCGGGATGTATCCCTATGCCTTGCATATAGCAGCTACTCTACTCCTCTGGGATGTTGTCATGCTCTCATTGGGTGAAATTACTGCCGTGCCGATCTAATTGGCTGAGCCAAGCTGGGAAACATCAAGTAACATTTTTATATAGTCTACATCAGTCCTCATTTGGAAAGGTGTGTGTGTGTGTGTGTGTGTGTGTGTGTGTGTGTGTGTGTGTGTGTGTGTGTGTGTGTGTGTGTGTGTGTGTGTG
>NW_026601520.1:30000-46972 GCF_029448725.1 Salvelinus fontinalis
GTTTCTGGATTCATCCAATAACAGTCACCGGCTTCTTCAATAAGTGCATCGACGATATCATGCCCACAGTGACTGTGCGTACATATCCCAACCAGAAGCCATGGATTACTGGCAACATCCACACCGAGCTAAAGGCTAGAGCTGTCGCTTTCAAGGAGCGGGACACTAATCCAGACGCTTATAAGAAATCCCTCTATGCCCTCAGACGTACCATCAGTTACCTCTGCTGCAGAGGATAAGTTCATTAGAGTTACCAACCTCAGAAATTGCAGCCCAAATAAATGCTTCACAGAGTTCAAGTAACAGACACATCTCAACATCAACTGTTCAAAGGAGACTGTGTGAATCAGGCCTTCATGTTTGAATTGCTGCAAAGAAACCACTACTAAAGGACACCAATAAGAAGAAGACACTTGATTGGGCCAAGAAACATGAGCAATGGACATTAGACTGGTACAAATCTGTCCTTTGCTCTGATGAGTCCAAATCGGAGATTTTTGGTTAGAACCGCAGTGTCTTTGTGAGACGTAGAATAGGTGAACGGATGATCTCCGCATGTGTGGTTCCCACCGTGAAGCATGGAGGAGGAGGTGTGATGGTGTGGGGGTGCTTTGCTGGTGACACGGTCTGTGATTTATTTAGAATTCAAGGCACACTCAACCAGCATATACTACCACATCATTCTGCAGCGATACGCCATCCCATCTGGTTTGGGCTTTTTTTCATTTGTTTTCAACAGGACAATGACCCAACACACCTCCAGAATGTGTAAGGGCTATTTTACCAAGAAGGAGAGTGATGGAGTGCTGCATCAGATGACCTGGCCTCCACAATCACCCGACCTCAACCCAGTTGAGATGGTTTGGGATGAGTTGGACTGCAGAGTGAAGGAAAAGCAGCCAAAAAGTGGTCAGCATATGTGGGAACTCCTTCAAGACTGTTTGAAAAGCATTCCAGGTGAAGCTGGTTGAGAGAATGCCAAGAGTGTGCAAAGCTGTCATCAAGGCAAAGGGTGGCAACTTTGAAGAATCTCAAATATATTTTGATTTGTTTGACACTTTTTTTTGGTTACTACATGATTCCATATGTGTTATTTCGTAGTTTTGATGTCTTCATTATTATTCTACAATGTAGAAAATAGTAAAAATAAAGACAAACCCTTGAATGAGTAGGTGTGTCCAAAATATGACTGGTACTGTACATATCAACCCATAAAATGCAACATCCATATATGGCCTGCTATGTAAATTTTAACATTGATTTATCCTGCAATAGAATGCTTCTTACACATTGGACCAATTTACCTTTAAGAGGCGCAGATTAGTGTTTTTTTATCATTCATTTTGTTCTGGAGTGGTCACTAACCTTAAATTATTAAGACCAAAAAAGCACATTTTTTGTTTCCCGATTTTTTTTTTTTTTTTTTTTTTTTTTACAATTTCCTCCTGACCTCGAAGTAGCAAATTGAGCCCTACTTTGCAGAGAGAGTCATTAATCCACCCACACTTTGCAGAGAGAGTCATTAATCCACCCACACTTTGCAGAGAGAGTCATTAATCCACCCACACTTTGCAGAGAGAATCATTAATCCACCCACACTTTGCAGAGAGAGTCATTAATCCACCCACACTTTGCAGAGAGAGTCATTAATCCACCCACACTTTGCAGAGAGAGTCATTAATCCACCCACACTTTGCAGAGAGAATCATTAATCCACCCACACTTTGCAGAGAGAGTCATTAATCCACCCACACTTTGCAGAGAGAGTCATTAATCCAACCCCTTTGGCTAATTTCAACACACATACTTAAACGCTGAATAATACTTTAAACGATGTAGATGTCTGGGCCGTATTCATTAGGAACCAAACAGAAGGAAACAGAATGAAACAGAGCGAGAGAGACTTTTGGAACGTTTCCAACAAGAAACTGACCTCTAGCCATCAGCTGGCAGATACAGTGCGAGTTGCCTTGGCTACATGACCAGATTATAACGGATAAGAGAGAGAATATTTGTACATGTCAAACGGCAGTCAAGCATCGATCATCATGTCACCAGAATTAGACCCTCGATATTTATCGGAAAGGAGCATCGGCTGATGTTTAAAAAAAAAAGGGATTTATAAATACATTTGATTGATTAAGCTCATCACTGTTCACTTTCACCACCCTGTGAAGTTCATCAATAATTGACTTAATCTGTAGCCTAGTGAACTGCATGGTTTCCCTGAGTCGTAGTGGGACGACCACACACCATATGGTCACGTGACTCCAAGTTTACTTCAATATGACCGGTTATATCAACATTTTAGGCATAATGTCTTTTCCACTGCCATCTCTCGCATTATTAATTTATAAACAACACAAAAAAAAGATGCCAACATGTCAAAACAAACAAATGATCTGTCGGCATTCTTAAAAGAGTTCACGAGAACTTCTTGATTCCATCACAAGTAGGACTTTACTTCGATAAAAACCGTAGATGGGAACGTGATCTGTGAGGTCATAATGAACGTGACCCTGGTCTCCTGTGTTGAGTCATAGTAGAACGTTCATAGTTGTGACCGTAGTAGAAAGGTAACAGGGGTTAAAGAGGTACACCACCTAACTCAGTGAGACTCACCTCAGGTAACAGGGGTTAAAGAGGTACACCGCCTAACTCAGTGAGACTCACCTCAGGTAACAGGGGTTAACGAGGGGGACCACCTAACTCAGTGAGACTCACCTCAGGTAACAGGGGTTAAAGAGGGACACCACCTAACTCAGTGAGACTCACCTCAGGTAACAGGGGTTAACGAGGGACACCACCTAACTCAGTGAGACTCACCTCAGGTAACAGGGGTTAAAGAGGGGGACCATCTAACTCAGTGAGACTCACCTCAGGTAACAGGGGTTAAAGAGGGGGACCATCTAACTCAGTGAGACTCACCTCAGGTAACAGGGGTTAAAGAGGTACACCACCTAACTCAGTGAGACTCACCTCAGGTAACAGGGGTTAACGAGGTACACCACCTAACTCAGTGAGACTCACCTCAGGTAACAGGGGTTAACGAGGGACACCACCTAACTCAGTGAGACTCACCTCAGGTAACAGGGGTTAACGAGGGACACCACCTAACTCAGTGAGACTCACCTCAGGTAACAGGGGTTAAAGAGGGACACCACCTAACTCAGTGAGACTCACCTCAGGTAACAGGGGTTAAAGAGGGGGACCATCTAACTCAGTGAGACTCACCTCAGGTAACAGGGGTTAACGAGGGACACCACCTAACTCAGTGAGACTCACCTCAGGTAACAGGGGTTAAAGAGGGGGACCACCTAACTCAGTGAGACTCACCTCAGGTAACAGGGGTTAAAGAGGGACACCACCTAACTCAGTGAGACTCACCTCAGGTAACAGGGGTTAAAGAGGTACACCACCTAACTCAGTGAGACTCACCTCAGGTAACAGGGGTTAACGAGGGACATCACCTAACTCAGTGAGACTCACCTCAGGTAACAGGGGTTAACGAGGGACATCACCTAACTCAGTGAGACTCACCTCAGGTAACAGGGGTTAACGAGGGACACGACCTAACTCAGTGAGACTCACCTCAGGTAACAGGGGTTAACGAGGGACACGACCTAACTCAGTGAGACTCACCTCAGGTAACAGGGGTTAACGAGGGACATCACCTAACTCAGTGAGACTCACCTCAGGTAACAGGGGTTAAAGAGGGGGACCACCTAACTCAGTGAGACTCACCTCAGGTAACAGGGGTTAAAGAGGGGGACCACCTAACTCAGTGAGACTCACCTCAGGTAACAGGGGTTAACGAGGGACACCACCTAACTCAGTGAGACTCACCTCAGGTAACAGGGGTTAAAGAGGGGGACCATCTAACTCAGTGAGACTCACCTCAGGTAACAGGGGTTAAAGAGGGGGACCATCTAACTCAGTGAGACTCACCTCAGGTAACAGGGGTTAACGAGGGACACCGCCTAACTCAGTGAGACTCACCTCAGGTAACAGGGGTTAACGAGGGACACCACCTAAGGTATTTAAATTGAATTACTTTTTACATTTTTTACATTTTTAAATGTATTCTTTATTTAACTTGGCAAGTCAGTTAAGAACAAATTCTTATTTACAATGATGGCCTACACCGGCCAAACGCGGATGACGCTGGGCCAATTGTGCGCCGCCCTATGGGACTCCCAATCACGGCCGGGTGTGATACAGCCTGGATTCAAACCAGGGTGTCTGTAGTGACGCCTCTTGCACTGAAATGCAGTGCCTTAGACCGCTGCGCCACTCGGGAGCCCCCGAGTGATCTCTGAGGATGTTGATTGATCGAGGAGAGCTTTCACGCCAAGCTTCATTAGCTATAGGTCCAACCTAATTATTGACGTATAGATTCAGAGCTCATTTAAAAGGTATACAAGATTACGGCCTCATTGATCAGTGTGTGAGCTGCCGTTCCTACAATAATCACAGTGTGCTTAGTAGAGGGTCAGACAAGGTCTCTACTCTCTGGTTAAGTCCCAACCCTATTCTCTTTAGTGTGCACTACTTTTGACCAGAGTAGTGCACTACTTTTGACCAGAGTAGTGCACTACTTCTGACCAGAGTAGTGCACTACTTTTGACCAGAGTAGTGCACTACTTTTGACCAGAGTAGTGCACTACTTTTGACCAGAGTAGTGCACTACTTTTGACCAGAGTAGTGCACTATTGGGAACAAGGTGCCATTTGAAGCGTAGCGTCTCTGAGGTCATCAAAATTCTATATTTTCTTCAGAAACATCTTGGCTGCCATTTTGCATATTAAACTGGTCATTCCGTTTTTTTTTTTAACGAGCAGGTGCGGGTCGATCATAGTCGCTCTCCTTAGCTTAGTTCAACTGTCGTACCCCATCAGAAGCCCAAATATAAGCTTGTTTTTACTACAATGTTAGTAAACAAAGTAAATGTAAACAAACACTGTATAGCCTCAAAACACGATTCAACCTATCATGTTGATATCCTAGATGGTCAGTCCTTGCATCCACAGCTCTGTCTATGAATCTGAAAGTGTTACATTTCTGCAGCCCCATCCCAATTTATTTGATTTTACTGAAACAGGGGGCCGGGAAGGTTACTTCATGTTTTTACTGCTGATTGCAGCTTTAAGGGCTGGATTCTGTTCCCGACAGTATCACGGATACTGATCCGCGCTTATAGCTAGATTGACATTTAAAAGAAACGTTCCCTCGTTAGCGGAGATGGCATTCACGGTAAACGCAGCGTATGTCAGCTCAATCAGGAAATGACCTTTACATTTCAACACGGACATTCCACGATACTTCCACGATACGGATTGACTCCAGCCCTAAATGAGTACTATGACAGTGGTGGGAAAAGTACCCAATTTGTCATAATGGATTTAAAGTAAAGATCCCTTAATAGAAAATGACTCAAGTAAAAAGTGAAAGTCACCCAGTAAAATACTACTTGAGTAAAAATCTAAAAGTATTTGGTTTTAAATATACTTAAGTATCAAAAGTAAACGTAAGTGCAAAAATATACTTAAGTTTTAACAGTAAAAGGAAAAGTATAAATCATTTCAAATTTCTTATATTAAGTAAAGCATCTTCTTCTTCTTCTACATTTACGGATAGCCAGGGGCACACTACAACACTTTACAAACAATGCATTTGTGGTTGGTGAGTCCGCCAGATCAGAGGCAGTAGGGACGACCAGGGATGTTCTCTGTTTAGTGAGTCCTCCAGATCAGAGGCAGTAGGGATGACCAGGGATGTTCTCTGTTTAGTGAGTCCGCCAGATCAGAGGCAGTAGGGGTGACCAGGGATGTTCTCTGTTTAGTGAGTCCTCCAGATCAGAGGCAGTAGGGGTGACCAGGGATGATCTCTGTTTAGTGAGTCCTCCAGATCAGAGGCAGTAGGGATGACCTGGGATGTTCTCTGTTTAGTGAGTCCACCAGCTCAGAGGCAGAAGGGATGACCAGGGATGTTCTCTTGATAAGTGCGTGAATTAGACTATTTTCCTGTTCTGCTAAACATTCAAAACGTGACGAGTTCTTTTGGGTGTCAGGGAAAATGTATGGAATAAAAAGTACAGTATTTACTTTAGGAATGTAGTGAAGTCAAAGTAATAAACAATATAAATAGTAAAGTACAGATACCCACAAAAAACTACTTAAGAAGTACTTTAAAGTATTTTTACTTAGTCACTTTACACCACTGAAATGGACATACAAGTTTTCTCGACTGTAATTGTTTATGAATAATACTGTACTTCCAGATCGAAAGTGATATGATGTTTTGACAATCTTTACAGAAAGAGAATTGCTGCGATTCCCAACCGTTGACAAGCTGAGCCTTTGTCCTCCATCTTAGAAGCGTGTGGTTTTAACTGAAGCTGTGGCACCTCTCCTCACTACATCTTTGCCGGTTGTCCTCTAGCTCTAAATATGATCTGGACAGCTCCGTAGTAAAACCCCAAGGCAGAGAGACACAATAGAATTTAGAATGAGAGGACAGAACCAGGGTAATATTGTCCTCCCAAACAGATGACAGGACAGAACCGGGGTAATATTGTTTAAACAGATGAGAGGACAGAACCAGGGTAATATTGTTTAAAACAGATGACAGGACAGAACCGGGGTAATATTGTTTAAACAGATGAGAGGACAGAACCAGGGTAATATTGTTTAAAACAGATGACAGGACAGAACCAGGGTAATATTGTTTAAAACAGATGAGAGGACAGAACCGGGGTAATATTGTTTAAACAGATGACAGGGCAGAACCAGGGTAATATTGTCCTCCCAAACAGATGACAGGACAGAACCAGGGTAATATTGTCCTCCCAAACAGATGACAGGACAGAACCAGGGTAATATTGTCCTCCCAAACAGATGACAGGACAGAACCAGGGTAATATTGTTTAAACAGATGACAGGACAGAACCGGGTTAATATTGTTTAAACAGAGGACAGGACAGAACCGGGGTAATATTGTTTAAACGGATGATAGGACAGAACCAGGGTAATATTGTTTAAACAGATGACAGGACAGAACCAGGGTAATATTGTTTAAACAGATGACAGGACAGAACCGGGGTAATATTGTTTAAACAGATGACAGGACAGAACCAGGGTAATATTGTCCTCCCAAACAGATGACAGGACAAAACCAGGGTAATATTGTTTAAACAGATGACAGGACAGAACCAGGGTAATATTGTTTAAACAGATGACACAGGGCAGAACCGGGGAAATATTGTTTAAACAGATGACAGGGCAGAACCAGGGTAATATTGTCCTCCCAAACAGATGACAGGACAGAACCGGGGTAATATTGTTTAAACAGATGACAGGACAGAACCAGGGTAATATTGTTTAAACAGATGAGAGGACAGAACCGGGGAAATATTGTTTAAACAGATGACAGGACAGAACCGGGGTAATATTGTTTAAACAGATGACAGGACAGAACCGGGGTAATATTGTTTAAACAGATGACAGGACAGAACCGGGGTAATATTGTTTAAACAGATGACAGGACAGAACCGGGGTAATATTGTTTAAACAGATGACAGGACAGAACCAGGGTAATATTGTTTAAACAGATGACAGGACAGAACCGGGGTAATATTGTTTAAACAGATGACAGGACAGAACCAGGGTAATATTGTCCTCCCAAACAGATGACAGGACAGAACCAGGGTAATATTGTTTAAACAGATGACACGACAGAACCAGGGTAATATTGTTTAAAACAGATGACAGGACAGAACCAGGGTAATATTGTTTAAACAGATGAGAGGACAGAACCGGGGTAATATTGTTTAAACAGATGACAGGACAGAACCAGGGTAATATTGTCCTCCCAAACAGATGACAGGACAGAACCGGGGTAATATTGTTTAAACAGATGACAGGACAGAACCAGGGTAATATTGTCCTCCCAAACAGATGACAGGACAGAACCAGGGTAATATTGTTTAAACAGATGACACGACAGAACCAGGGTAATATTGTTTAAAACAGATGACAGGACAGAACCAGGGTAATATTGTTTAAACAGATGAGAGGACAGAACCGGGGTAATATTGTTTAAACAGATGACAGGACAGAACCGGGGTAATATTGTTTAAACAGATGACAGGACAGAACCGGGGTAATATTGTTTAAACAGATGACAGGACAGAACCAGGGTAATATTGTCCTCCCAAACAGATGACAGGACAGAACCGGGGTAATATTGTCCAAACAGATGACAGGACAGAACCGGGGTAATATTGTATAAACAGATGACAGGATAGAACCAGGGTAATATTGTCCTCCCAAACAGATGACAGGACAGAACCGGGGTAATATTGTCCTCCCAAACAGATGACAGGACAGAACCGGGGTAATATTGTATAAACAGATGACAGGATAGAACCAGGGTAATATTGTCCTCCCAAACAGATGACAGGACAGAACCGGGGTAATATTGTCCTTCCAGACAGATGACAGGACAGAACCAGGGTAATATTGTCCTCCCAAACAGATGAGAGGACAGAACCGGGGTAATATTGTCCTCCCAAACAGATGACAGGACAGAACCGGGGTAATATTGTCCTCCCAAACAGATGACAGGACAGAACCAGGGTAATATTGTCCAAACAGATGACAGGACAGAACCAGGGTAATATTGTCCTTCCAAACAGATGACAGGACAGAACCAGGGTAATATTGTCCTCCCAAACAGATGCCAGGACAGAACCAGGGTAATATTGTTTAAACAGATGACAGGACAGAACCGGGGTAATATTGTTTAAACAGATGACAGGACAGAACCGGGGTAATATTGTCCTCCTAAACAGATGACAGGACAGAACCAGGGTAATATTGTTTAAACAGATGACAGGACAGAACCAGGGTAATATTGTCCTCCCAAACAGATGACAGGACAGAACCGGGGTAATATTGTTTAAACAGATGACAGGACAGAACCGGGGTAATATTGTTTAAACAGATGACAGGACAGAACCAGGGTAATATTGTCCTCCCAAACAGATGACAGGACAGAACCAGGGTAATATTGTTTAAACAGATGACAGGACAGAACCAGGGTAATATTGTTTAAGCAGATGACAGGACAGAACCAGGGTAATATTGTCCTCCCAAACAGATGACAGCACAGAACCGGGGTAACATTGTTTAAACAGATGACGGGACAGAACCAGGGTAATATTGTTTAAACAGATGACAGGACAGAACCGGGGTAATATTGTCCTCCCAGACAGATGACAGGACAGAACCGGGGTAATATTGTTTAAACAGATGACAGGACAGAACCGGGGTAATATTGTTTAAACAGATGACAGGACAGAACCGGGGTAATATTGTCCTCCCAGACAGATGACAGGACAGAACCGGGGTAATATTGTTTAAACAGATGACAGGACAGAACCGGGGTAATATTGTTTAAACAGATGACAGGACAGAACCGGGGTAATATTGTCCTCCCAGACAGATGACAGGACAGAACCGGGGTAATATTGTGTAAACAGATGACAGGGCAGAACCGGGGTAATATTGTGTAAACAGATGACAGGGAAGAACCGGGGTAATATTGTCCTCCCAGACAGATGACAGGACAGAACCAGGGTAATATTGTTTAAACAGATGACAGGGCAGAACCGGGGTAATATTGTGTAAACAGATGACAGGGCAGAACCGGGGTAATATTGTGTAAACAGATGACAGGACAGAACCGGGGTAATATTGTTTAAACAGATGACAGGACAGAACCGGGGTAATATTGTTTAAACAGATGACAGGGCAGAACCGGGGTAATATTGTGTAAACAGATGACAGGGCAGAACCGGGGTAATATTGTTTAAACAGATGACAGGACAGAACCGGGGTAATATTGTTTAAACAGATGACAGGACCGAACCAGGGTAATATTGTCCAAACAGATGACAGGACAACCGGGGTAATATTGTCCTCCCAAACAGATGCCAGGACAGAACCAGGGTAATATTGTCCAAACAGATGACAGGACAGAACCGGGGTAATATTGTCCTCCCAAACAGATGCCAGGACAGAACCAGGGTAATATTGTCCAAACAGATGACAGGACAGAACCGGGGTAATATTGTCCTCCCAAACAGATGCCAGGACAGAACCAGGGTAATATTGTCCAAACAGATGACAGGACAGAACCAGGGTAATATTGTCCAAACAGATGACAGGACAGAACCAGGGTAATATTGTCCAAACAGATGCCAGGACAGAACCGGGGTAATATTGTTTAAACAGATGACAGGACAGAACCAGGGTAATATTGTGTAAACAGATGACAGGACAGAACCGGGGTAATATTGTTTAAACAGGATAGTGCATCTTTCTACTAGTCTCAGTTCATTTTTTCTACAGGTGTTGTATGTTTTTAATTCTATAGAGACTGAAAACACACACACACACACACAGTACAACACACAGTTCCTTCATTCAGGACGGGTTTCAGGACGATACAAAGAAAAAGGAATTAATGTATAAAATGTTAGATGATTGAGGATAGACAGGGCTTGAAGAAATAGGTATAGGTCTCCACTGGCACCCTATTCCCTGTCCAGTGCACTACTGTTGACTAGAGACCAGAGGGAAAAGGGAGCCGTTAGGGAATAGGGTGCCAATCCTCCCAATCAAGTGTACAGTCACGGCCAAAAGAATGACACAAATATACATTTTCATAAAACCTGCTGCCTTGCTCAGAATGTTATGAAGAGTGATCAGATGAATTGCAAATAATTGCAAAGTCCCTCTTTGCCATGCAAATGAACTGAATCCCCCCCCCCAAAAAAAAATTCCACTGCATTTCAGCCCTGCCACAAAAGGACCAGCTGACATCATGTCAGTGATTCTCTCGTTAATTAACACAGGTGTGAGTGTTGACGAAAACACTGCTGGAGATCACTCTGTCATGCTGATTGAGTTCGAATAACAGACTGGAAGCTTCAAAAGGAGGGTGGTGCTTGGAATAATTGTTCTTCCTCTGTCAACCATGGTTACCTGCAAGGAAACACATGCCGTCATCATTGCTTTGGCACAAAAAGGGCTTCACAGGCAAGGATATTACTGCCAGTAAGACTGCACGTAAATCAACCATTTATCGGATCATCAAGAACTTCAAGGAGAGCGGTTCAATTGTTGTGAAGAAGGATTCAGGGCGCCCAAGAAAGTTCCGCAAGCGCCAGGACCATCTCCTAAAGTTGATTCAGCTGCGGGATCAGGGCACCACCAGTACAGAGCTTGCTCAGGAATGGCAGCAGGCAGGTGTGAGTGCATCTGTACGCACAGTGAGGCGAAGACTTTTGGAGGATGGCCTGGTGTCAAGAAGGGCAGCAAAGAAGCCATTTCTCTCCAGGAAAAACATCAGGAACAGACTGATATTCTGCAAAAGGTACAGGGATTGGACTGCTGAGGACTGGGGTAAAGTCATTTGCTTTGATGAATCCCCTTTCCGATTGTTTGGGGCATCCGGAAAAAAGCTTGTCCGGAGAATACAAGGTGAGCTCTACCATCAGTCCTGTGTCATGCCAACAGTAAACCATCCTGAGACCATTCATGTGTGGGGTTGCTTCTCAGCCAAGGGAGTGGGCTCACTCACAATTCTGCCTAAGAACACAGCCATGAATAAAGAATGGTACCAACACATCCTCCTAGACCAACTTCTCCCAACCATCCAGGAACAGTTTGGTGACGAACAATGCCTTTTCCAGCATGATGGAGCACCTTGCCATGAGGCAAAAGTGATAACTAAGTGGCTCGGGGAACAAAACATCGATATTTTGGGTCCATGGCCAGGAAACGCCACAGACCTTAATCCCATTGAGAACTTGTGGTCAATCCTCAAGAAGCGGGTAGACAAACAAAAACCCACAAATTCTAACAAACTCCAAGCATTGATTATGCAAGAATGGGCTGTAATCAGTCAGGATGTGGCCCAGAAGTTAATTGACAGCATGCCAGGGCGGATTGCAGAGGTCTTGAAAAAGAAGGGTCAACACTGCAAATATTGACTCTTTGCATCAACTTCATGTCATTGTCAATAAAAGCCTTTGACACTTATGAAATGCTTGTAATTATACTTCAGTATTCCATAGTAAACATAAAAAAAAAAATATCTAAAGGCACTGAAGCAGCAAACTTTGTGGAAATTAATATTTGTGTCATTCTCAAAACTTTTGGACCACGACTGTACAACTGTTGACGAGAGCCCAGAGGGAATCGGGAGCCATTTGGAATGACGATGCTCCAACATGGAATTTCCTGGCTGTCATTTCTCTGCAATGATTATTCTGTAGTTTTGTACAATAGGAGAGATACTGTAGAGAGTCTGTATCCTGTGATGTGCTGTCCTTCTCACACAGCTAGTCCAATGACCCAGAGTGGATCTGAGGAAACACACAGCTAGTCCAATGACCCAGAGTGGATCTGAGGAACACACAGCTAGTCCAATGACCCAGAGTGGATCTGAGGAAACACACAGCTAGTCCAATGACCCAGAGTGGATCTGAGGAACACACAGCTAGTCCAATGGCCCAGAGTGGATCTGAGAAACACACAGCTAGTCCAATGGCCCCAGAGTGGATCTGAGGAACACACAGCTAGTCCAATGGCCCAGAGTGGATCTGAGGAACACACAGCTAGTCCAATGGCCCAGAGTGGATCTGAGGAACACACAGCTAGTCCAATGGCCCAGAGTGGATCTGAGGAACACACAGCTAGTCCAATGGCCCAGAGTGGATCTGAGGAACACACAGCTAGTCCAATGGCCCAGAGTGGATCTAAAGAAACACACAGCTAGTCCAATGACCCAGAGTGGATCTGAGGAAACACACAGCTAGTCCAATCGGAAGTCTCCAACAAGCCGAGATGTCTCTTTAGAACAGGGATGTGCTGTTTATAATAGTCCAACCTTTGACCCCTCTCAGTTAGTGTTGATTAAACCCCGTTCGACACAGGAGGTTGGCGGCACCTTAATTGGGGGAGGACGGGCTCGTGGTAAATGGCTTGAGAGGAAATAGGTAGAACGGTATCAAATACATCAAACGCATGGTTTCCATGGTTTCCATGGTTTCCATGGTTTCCATGGTTTCCATGTGTTTGATACCATTCCGTTTGCGCCCGTTCAAGCCGTTGTGATGAGTCGTCCTCCCCTCAGCAGCCTCCACTGCCCCTCGGTAACAATAGAGTTTCAGTTTATTCTCCTTGTTGTGGGTTAGAGGTTAGAGGTCACCACGATGAGTTCCACTGAGGTTCAGACTTAACGTTCCTGCTGAAAAGTGCAATGTCCAATATGTCCCCCCCCCCCCTGTTGTTGTAACTCCCATCCCTTGTTGTCCATCCGTCTGTCATGGTTCATTACTGAAAGGTTCCTCTCGTTCCCCCAGTAGAGAAGGCCGTTTCATGGTACATCCATTTCAAGCATCACAACATCCGCTCCCCGACTACAAACCCACCCCCCCAGCACAACTTCAGATCGACGATTCCATTTGTCTGTCAGTTCGTTGTGTTTTTTTTTTAATCTGTTGTTTTTCAAGAAACCAGATCATGTTTACACACACTTTAAACATATTTATACACACACACACAAACATACTTTAAACAGAGAACAAACAAAACATTGTCTTTAAGTCGCCAGGGAAAAGACGGATAGTTGATGATTATTTAAATGAATGCACGGATTTGTCAACTCATTGTTACATTTTTGTTTGTTAAATTCTCTTTTCTTATGGCTGTCCTGTGTGGTTAAAGGTGTAGTTAGCTATCTATCTAGGACCTGGACCTCCAGATCCTCTATCCTCCATCCCGGGTCCCTCTTAGCAGACAGTCCCGTTCTCCTGCCTCGACTTGGGGCAGGTGGATCGAGGGAGGGGCTGGACGGAGGGAGCCAGGGTGCAGAAGAAACCAGCGATGAGGGTGAGCCCCAGACCTCCCCAGGCGCAGAACATAGACCAGCCGTAGCCATGGCCGATGTCGTCTGGCAGGCCGTACAGATAGCGAGGATAACGGGACAGCTCAAAGTTGATCCCCGCCACGCAGGTACAGAGAGAGATTATACAGAAGGTGCCTGGGGAGGAGAGAGAGAGGGGGAGGAGAGAGAGAGAGAGAGAGAGGTGGGGAGAGGGAGAGAGAGAGAGAGGTGGGGAGAGAGAGAGGTGGGGAGAGAGAGAGGTGGGGAGAGAGAGAGAGAGAGGGGGAGGTAGAGAGAGAGGGATGGAGGAGAGAGAGAGGGGGAGGTAGAGAGAGAGGGAAGGTAGAGGAGAGAGAGAGAGAGAGAGAGGGAAGAGAGGTGGGTAGGAGAGAGAGAGGGAAGGGAGAGAGGGAGGGAGAGGGGAGGTGTAGAGGGAGAGAGTGGGGGAAGATAAAGGGGAGGGGTAGAGAGGGGAGGTGGAGGGAGGGAGAGAAGAGAGAGAGAGATAAGGAGAGGGAGGAAGAGAGAGGGAGTGAGAGAGAAGAGGTGGGGAGAGAGAGAGAGAGACAGGGAGAGGGAGGAAGAGAGAGAGAGACATAGAGAGAGAAGAGTTAGGGAGAGAGAGAGAGAGACAGGGAGAGGGAGGAAGAGAGAGAGAGACATAGAGAGAGAAGAGTTAGGGAGAGAGAGAGAGAGAGACAGGGAGAGGGAGGAAGAGAGAGTTACACTGATGCAATAAGAACGATGTTCATTTGGTGTTTGAGTGTGAAACCGTTTATCAGTAATATAATACAACATCCAATGCATTGCTATCATCATTATTTTAGAGAACCAATTTTTAACACATTCAGACTGTGAACATTTTGTACAAACAGAAAACTGTCCATTGTACAGCATTAAAATACATTACTTTGAACATTTTTCAGCGGTTCCTCTCTTTTGTGTGTGTAGATTGAGGGTATAATTTCATCCTGACTCTGTGAGCTGGGTGTGTGACACCTCTGGGCTGTTATTCTGCGTCCCCAATGGCACCCAACAACCCTGTATAGGACACTACTTCTGACCAGGACCCAATGGCACCCATCAACCCTGTATAGGACACTACTTCTGACCAGGACCCAATGGCACCCATCAACCCTGTATAGGACACTACCTCTGACCAGAACCCAACAACCCTGTATAGGACACTACCTCTGACCAGGACCCAACAACCCTGTATAGGACACTACCTCTGACCAGAACCCAATGGCACCCAACAACCCTGTATAGGACACTACCTCTGACCAGGACCCAACAACCCTGTATAGGACACTACCTCTGACCAGAACCCAACAACCCTGTATAGGACACTACCTCTGACCAGGACCCAATGGCACCCAACAACCCTGTATAGGACACTACCTCTGACCAGGACCCAACAACCCTGTATAGGACACTACCTCTGACCAGGACCCAACAACCCTGTATAGGACACTACCTCTGACCAGAACCCAATGGCACCCAACAACCCTGTATAGGACACTACCTCTGACCAGGACCCAATGGCACCCAACAACCCTGTATAGGACACTACCTCTGACCAGGACCCAATGGGTAAACAGACCAGCTGGCTGGACATATTCAATCCCTGCCGATCCCAGTCTGCTGTCCCCACTTGCTTCAACATGGCCACCATTGTTCCTTTTCCAAAGAAAGTTAAGGTAACTGAACTACAGTGGGGCAAAAAAGTATTTAGTCAGCCACCAATTGTGCAAGTTCTCCCAGTTAAAAACATGAGAAAGGCCTGTAATTTTCATCATAGGTACACTTCAACTATGACAGACAAAATGATATTAAAAAATCCATAAAATCACATTGTAGGATTTTTAATTAATTAATTTGCAAATTATGGTGGAAAATAAGTATTTGGTCAATAACAAAAGTTTATCTCAATACTTTGTTATATACCCTTTGTTGGCAATGACAGAGGTCAAATGTTTTGTGTACGTCTTCACAAGGTTTTCACACACTGTTGCTGGTATTTTGGCCCATTCCTCCATGCAGATCTCCTCTAGAGCAGTGATGTTTTGGGGCTGTTGCTGGGCAACATGGACTTTCAACTCCCTCCAAAGATTTTCTATGGGGTTGAGATCTGGAGACTGGCGAGGCCACTCCAGGACCTTGAAATGCTTCTTACAAAGCCACTCCTTCATTGCCCGGACGGTGTGTTTGGGATCATTGTCATGCTGAAAGACCCAGCCACGTTTCATCTTCAATGCCCTTGCTGATGGAAGGAGGTTTTCACTCAAAATCTCACGATACATGGCCCCATTCATTCTTTCCTTTACACGGATCAGTCGTTCTGGTCCCTTTGCAGAAAAACAGCCCCAAAGCATGATGTTTCCACCCCCATGCTTCACAGTAGGTATGGTGTTCTTTGGATGCAACTCAGCATTCTTTGTCCTCCAAACACGACGAGTTGACTTTTTACCAAAAAGTTCTATTTTGGTTTCATCTGACCATATGACATTCTCCCAATCTTCTTCTGGATCATCCAAATGCTCTCTAGCAAACTTCAGACGGGCCTGTACATGTAGTGGCTTAAGCAGGGGGACACAGTGTCCACCCAGTACCCTGAACTATAGTCACTGTTACTAGCCTCCACCCAGTACCCTGAACTATAGTCACTGTTACTAGTCTCCCCCCAGTACCCTTCCCTGAACTATAGTCACTGTTACTAGCCTCCCCCTCAGTACCCTGAACTACAGTCACTGTTACTAGCCTCCCCCCAGTACCCTGAACTATAGTCACTGTTACTATCCTCCCCCTCAGTACCCTGAACTATAGTCACTGTTACTAGCCTCCCCCAGTACCCTGCCCTGAACTATAGTCACTGTTACTAGCCTCCCCCAGTACCCTGAACTATAGTCACTGTTACTAGTCTCCCCCCAGTACCCTGAACTATAGTCACTGTTACTAGTCTCCCCCCAGTACCCTGAACTATAGTCACTGTTACTAGTCTCCACCCAGTACCCTG
>NW_026601521.1:0-46927 GCF_029448725.1 Salvelinus fontinalis
ACGAAAAATATTTGTCATAAGAAACTAGCTCCCTGGTATACAGAAAATACCCGAGCTCTGAAGCAAGCTTCCAGAAAATTGGAACGGAAATGGCGCCACACCAAACTGGAAGTCTTCCGACTAGCTTGGAAAGACAGTACCGTGCAGTATCGAAGAGCCCTCACTGCTGCTCGATCATCCTACTTTTCCAACTTAATTGAGGAAAGTAAGAACAATCCCAAATGTCTTTTTGATACTGTTGCAAAGCTAACTAAAAAGCAGCATTCCCCAAGAGAGGATGGCTTTCACTTCAGCAGTAATAAATTCATGAACTCCTTTGAGGAAAAGATCATGATCATTAGAAAGCAAATTACGGACTCCTCTTTAAATCTGCGTATTCCTCCAGGGCTTAGCTGTCCTGGATCTGCACAGCTCTGCCAGGGCCTGGGATCGGGAGAGACACTTAAGTGTTTTAGTACTATATCTCTTGACACAATGATGAAAATAATCATGGCCTCTAAACCTTCAAGCTGCATACTGGATCCTATTCCTACTAAACTACTGAAAGAGCTGCTTCCTGTGCTTGGCCCTCCTATGTTGAACATAATAAACGGCTCTCTATCCACCGGATTTGTACCAAACTCACTAAAAGTGGCAGTAATAAAGCCTCTCTTGAAAAAGCCAAACCTTGACCCGGAAAATATAAAAAAAACTATCGGCCTATATCGAATCTTCCATTCCTCTCAAAATTTTAGAAAAAGCTGTTGCGCAGCAACTCACTGCCTTTCTGAAGACAAACAATGTATACGAAATGCTTCAGTCTGGTTTTAGACCCCATCATAGCACTGAGACTGCACTTGTGAAGGTGGTAAATGACCTTTTAATGGCGTCAGACCGAGGCTCTGCATCTGTCCTCGTGCTACTAGACCTTAGTGCTGCCTTTGACACCATCGATCACCACATTCTTTTGGAGAGACTGGAAACCCAAATTGGTCTACACGGACAAGTTCTGGCCTGGTTTAGATCTTATCTGTCGGAAAGATATCCGTTTGTCTCTGTGAATGGTTTGTCCTCTGACAAATCAACTGTACATTTCGGTGTTCCTCAAGGTTCCGTTTTAGGACCACTATTGTTTTCACTATATATTTTACCTCTTGGGGATGTTATTCGAAAACATAATGTTAACTTTCACTGCTATGCGGATGACACACAGCTGTACATTTCAATGAAACATGGCGAAGCCCCAAAATTGCCCTCGCTAGAGGCCTGTGTTTCAGACATAAGGAAGTGGATGGCTGAAAACGTTTTACTTTTAAACTCGGACAAAACAGAGATGCTTGTTCTAGGTCCCAAGAAACAAAGAGATCTTCTGTTAAATCTGACAATTAATCTTGATGGTTGTAAAGTCGTCTCAAATAAAACTGTGAAGGACCTCGGCGTTACTCTTGACCCTGATCTCTCTTTTGACGAACATATCAAGACTGTTTCAAGGACAGCTTTTTTCCATCTACGTAACATTGCAAAAATCCGAAATTTTCTGTCCAAAAATGATGCAGAAAAATTCATCCATGCATTTGTTACTTCTAGGCTAGACTACTGCAATGCTCTACTTTCCGGCTACCCGGATAAAGCACTAAATAAACTTCAGTTAGTGCTAAATACGGCTGCTAGAATCCTGACTAGAACCAAGAAATTTGATCATATTACTCCAGTGCTAGCTTCCCTACACTGGCTTCCTGTTAAGGCAAGGGCTGATTTCAAGGTTTTACTGTTAAACTATAAAGCGTTACATGGGCTTGCTCCTACCTATCTTTCCGAGTTGGTCCTGCCGTACATACCTACACGTACGCTACGGTCACAAGACGCAGGCCTCCTAATTGTCCCTAGAATTTCTAAGCAAACAGCTGGAGGCAGGGCTTTCTCCTATAGATCTCCATTTTTATGGAATGGCCTGCCTACCCATGTGAGAGACGCAGACTCGGTCTCAACCTGTAAGTCTTTACTGAAGACTTATCTCTTCAGTAGGTCATATGATTGAGTGTAGTCTGGCCCAGGAGTGTGAAGGTGAACGGAAAGGCTCTGGAGCAACGAACCGCTCTTGCTGTCTCTGCCTGGCCGGTTCCCCTCCACTGGGATTCTCTACCTCTAACCCTATTACAGGGGCTGAGTCACTGGCTTACTGGTGCTCTTTCATGCCGTCCCTAGGAGGGGTGCGTCACTTGAGTGGGTTGAGTTACTGACGTGATCTTCCTGTCTGGGTTGGCGCCCCCCCCTTGGTTTGTGCTGTGGTGGAGATCTTTGTGGGCTATACTCGGCCTTGTCTCAGGATTGTAAGTTGGTGGTTGAAGATATCCCTCTAGTGGTGCGGGGGCTGTGCTTTGGCAAAGCGGGTGGGGTTATATCCTTCCTGTTTGGCCCTGTCCGGGGGTATCATCGGATGGGGCCACAGTGTCTCCTGACCCCTCCTGTCTCAGCCTCCAGTATTTATGCTGCAGTAGTTTGTGTCGGGGGGCTAGGGCCAGTTGGTTATATCTGGAGTACTTCTCCTGTCTTATCCAGTGTCCTGTGTGAATTTAAGTATGCTCTCTCTAATTCTCTCCTTCTCTCTTTCTTTCTCTCTCTCGGAGGACCTGAGCCCTAGGACCATACGTCAGGACTACTGGGCATGATGACTCCTTGCTGTCCCCAGTCCACCTGGCCTTGCTGCTGTTCCAGTTTCAACTGTTCTGCCTGCAGTTATGGAACCCCTACCTGTCCCAGACCTGCTGTTTTCAACTCTTAATGATCGGCTATGAAAAGCCAACTGACATTTATTCCTGATTATTATTTGACCATGCTTGTCATTTATGAACATTTTGAACAACTTGGCCATGTTCTGTTATAATCTCCACCCGGCACAGCCAGAAGAGGACTGGCCACCCCTCATAGCCTGGTCCCTCTCTAGGTTTCTTCCTAGGTTTTGGCCTTTCTAGGGAGTTTTTCCTAGCCACCGTGCTTCTACACCTGCATTGCTTGCTGTTTGGGGTTTTAGGCTGGGTTTCTGTACAGCACTTCGAGATATTAGCTGATGTACGAAGGGCTATATAAAATAAACTTGATTGATTGATTGATTGAAATGCTTACTTACGAGCCCCTAACCAACAATGCAGTTTAAAAAAACATACAGATAAGAATAAGAGATAAAAGTAACAAGTCATTAAAGAGCAGTAGTAAAATAACAATAGTGAGACTATATACAGGGAGGTACCGATAGAGTCAATGTGTGGGGTTAGTTGAGGTAATATGTACATGTAGGTAGAGTTGTTAAAGTGACTGCATAGATGAGTGTAGCAGTGGTGTAAAGATGGGGGTGGGGCACTGCAAATAGTCTGGGTAGCCATTTGACTAGATGTTCAGGACTCTTACGGCTTGGGGGTAGAAGCTGTTTAGAAGCCTCTTGTACCTAGACTTGGCGCGTGGTATCAGAGAGAACAGGCTATGACTGGGGTGGCTGGAGTCTTTGACAATTTTTAGGGCCTTCCACTGACACCGCCTGGTATAGAGGTCCTGGATGGCAGGCAGGCAGCTTTGCCCCGGTGATGTACTGGCCCGTACACACTGCCCTCTGTAGTGCCTTGCGGTCGGAGGCCGAGCAATCGCCGTAGCAAGGAAGTGATGCAACCGGTCAGGATGCTCTCGATGTTGCAGTTGTAGAACCTTTTGAGGATCTCAGGACCCATGACAAATCTTTTTCGTTTCCTGAGGGGGAATAGGCTTTGTTGTGCCCTCTTCACGACTGTCTTGGTGTGTTTAGACCATTCTAGTTGGTTGTTGATGTGGACACCAAGGAACTTGAAGCTCTCAACCTGCTCCTACAGCTCCGTCGATGAGAATGGGGGCGTGCTCGGTGCTCCTTTTCCTGTAGTCCACAATCATCTCCGTAGTCTCGGTTACGTTGAGGGAGAGGTTGTTATTCTGGCACCACCCGGCCAGGTCTCTGACCTCCTCCCTATAGGCTGTCTCGTCGTTGTCGGTGATCAGGCCTACCACTGTTATGTCGTCTGCAAACTTAATGATGGTGTTGAAGTCGTGCCTGGCCACGCCTTGTTCAGGGACAGAACGGCAGACGACACCATTCTGTATACATCTGGCCCTTCTTTGGACACTGTGTTAAAACTTCTTCTTAATAGGGGGGCGCTGTTTTCACTTTAGAAAAAATCGTGCCCAAATTAAACGGCCTCGTACTCTGTTCTAGATCATACAATATGCATATTATTATTACTATTGGATAGAAAACACTCTGAAGTTTCTAAAACTGTTTGAATTATATCTGTGAGTAAAACAGAACTCATTTGGCAGCAAACTTCCATACAGGAAGTGAAAATTCTGAAAATGAGGCTCTGTGTCAGGGTCTGCCTATTCAACTGGCTTTTATTTATGGATCTGTATGCACTTCATACGCCTTCCACTAGATGTCAACAGGCAGTGGAAGGTTGAATGGGGTGTCTAGCTTGATGTGAGGCCGAATAAGAGCTTTTGGAGTGACAGGTCCGCCCTATCGTCAGTGTCATGACGTCGCCTGCTTGGGTAGTGCAAACCCCATCCCCCTCTCCCTGCCTCTCCCTTTCCTACCACAACCCCTGCGGTGATCACAGAGAGATGTCGTAAATTCCTGAGAATCTCCTCATGGCCAACAGTATTATAGACAGAGGGTAAACTTTCAGGACAAAGGAATTCTCTTCCACCTCACAGAACTTGAGGTACGAACATATTTCATGTTACTGCAAAAGTAGGAAAGATCGGTGAAGATCCTAGCTATTAACATGTCCATTTGTCCCCATGTGGGAAACTCAGGAGAGACTGTGGGACCACATTACCATACCGCTGTTTATATAATAACCTCAGATATGAGGTTTACACCTGTTTGTTGTATAAAATGAATGAGTGAGTATGATACTGTTTGTATAATTGTGTAATATGATTTTGAACTGTTTAATGAAGGAAAATACAAATCCCTGTTGTATTTGAACTAAATCCAAGGACCGCCCTGAGCCAGTTGGGTCAGAGACCATGGGACCACCCCTCTCTGCTATCTGAATAAAAGCCAACTCTAAGAAATTACCATTTAGACCATGTTTATCCTCCAAGGAGGAGAACGAAGGTTGAGTATAATTGCTGAATCTTTAACCATACCACGTGGTTAAAACTCTTATACTAATAAGAACAAGTTTTGATATTGACTACTAGTCTGCAGCTAGGAATTCGGTATCATTGAACGCGAAGAAAGACAACCGCCGAAACATCCATTCTATAACGAATGTGACTCTGAACAATCCACAATAACTACGACAGAAGGAACTCGAACTTCTCTCCAACGATCAAGACGACACACACACCGAGCGTAACTATATATATATTGATTGCAATTGTTCCCGAATGAGTGAGCGTTCATGTGTAAGGATTAGCATGTCAATTGTTATAAATATGGACTCTGTAGTGAATTCTTAGTCGAACGCCATTTCCCCTTTGTCTAACAAGCAATGCCGGTTCAGCCCACTAGGGTATATTTCTCCCATCATTTCATGTAACTATTTTAAGTTTGTTTGTTTGTTTATGCATTTCTGTGAATTAATTAGTTAGTAATAAATACATGATTTAACTTCTTGAGAATACAGGGGGTGCTGTTTTGCATTAGCATAATTGCCTCTACAGATTAAACTGCCTCTTATTCAATTATTGCTGTTACTATATGCATATAACCATATACCATTGGATAGAAAACAAGCTATGGTTTCTAAAACCGTTCCAATTTTGTCTCTAAGTGAAACACAGGTCATTTCACAGCACTTTCCCTGAGCCAGAAGAAGATTGCAAGATGTGTATGCTCGCTTCAACGCTCTGCCTATATATGGTCACGCCACCTATGACCCGAAACACACTTCCTTCTTCTTCCTCTGGGTGTCTGGAAGACGTCAGAGGAGAAATTTTTGGTTTATCTTGTACTGACGTGAAATAAGACCTATTTCTTTAGCGTGACCGACAACTTCCGGTTTTCTGAGATGCGCGTTTTAGAGAAGCCATTGTCTTTTGTTATGCTGACGTTACGGATGAAAACTATCTCCGTCTCGAAGTTTGTTTGATACATGTGACCATATCACCGTAATGTATGTTTTTTCAATATAGTTTAATCAGATTATTAGAATTTTTTCGGGAGTTTTGCCGTGTTCCGTTCTTTGAGTTTTTTAACTTTGGACAGGGACCGTGCCAGTCGACCAGTACCCAGGCTAAATGAAGAGGGGAAGTTGCCATTGTGAATGGATTGAACGACTCATCAGGACTAAGGACACCTTGATCAACATTCTGATGAAAGACCAGCAATAGTAAGACCCAATTTACGATGTTATTTCATATATCTGTCGTGCATGTGAACTGGTCGGGCGCGTCCAGCTGGTTCTGGCTGGCCTGGTTATGCTAATTTAGCGCTACATTTTGTTTTCGCTATAAAACATTTAAAAAATCTGAAATATTGTTTGGATTCACCAGATGTTGGGCTTTCAATATCTGTACGCTGTGTATTTTTTCTGAAATGTTTTAAGACAAGTAATTAGTTATATAACGTTGGTCTCTAATTGTTCTGGCTGCATCAGCACTATATCAGATTGCAGCTGCAATGTAGAACTGTGATTTATACCTGAAAAATGCACATTTAAAAAAAAAAAACTATGCTATACCATAAATATGTTATCAGACTGTCATCTTATGAATTTGTTTGTTGGTTAGTGGCTATATATATTTTCATTTAGTCGAATTAGTGATAGCTACTGACGCAGGAAAAAACTGTTGGAGTAAAAAAATGGTGTCTTTTGCTAATGTGTTTAGCTAATAGATTTACATATTGTGTCTTCCCTGTAAAACATTTTAAAAATCTGAAATGGTGGCTTTATTCACAAGATCTGTGTCTTTCATTGGGTGTCTTGGACTTGTGATTTAATGATATTTAGATGCTACTATTTAATTGTGACGCTATGCTAACGATGCTAATCAGTGTGGGGGTGGGTGGGGGGTGCTCCCGAATCCGGGTTAGGTACTCGGTAGAGGTTTTAAGGAAACGCTAAAGCACAATAAAGGCACCACCAAAATGATTCAAGTAGTTGAGCTACTGGGATACCAGCCCCAAACAATTGATCAAATTGTTTCCCAATGGAGAAACATCCATCTGTTTAGGTGGGACTCAACTGAAAATACAGTGAAGTTTTGGAGTGGAGTCAATAACTACACGGACTCTTCCGGGGTCAAATCCATTTGAAGAACTGTGCAAAGCTGCACTCGCTGCCCTCTCCTTGCCACGCTCAAATGCGGAGGTTGAACGGCTGTTCAGCCAAATGACTGTGGTCAAAGTTAAGAAATAGAATGTCACTGCACGCTCTCAGCTCCATACTCCTGGTGCGGTATGGACTGAAGCTGGCTGGTGATGCCTGTTACCGGCATAAACTACCAGGTGAAGTTCTGCAGCAGTTTGGCACCACAGCAGCATACAGCTTTAAGGCCACTCCGTCCTCTACTGCTGGTTCCAGCTCCGTGACAATGCAGTTGGACAGTGAAGATGAAGAGGATTTCCTTGCCGATCTATGATTCATCATATTTACAGTACGTATTGTGACGGCCCTGAATATTTCTGAACCGTCTCAGTGCTTCTCCTTCTAATAGGGCGCTTCCCCTTTAATTCCCCATTAAATAGCCAGCATCAGCTGCGCAAAGGTGAAGTTGTGATTGAGACGTGAATGAGGATGTGTACTACCTTCAGTTCATGAAGCTTCGCCATTACGTTTGTTTTGTTGCCTTACAGTGTGTTTTGTAGCCTTAAAGCGAGTTTACCCAGGATTGGATCCACTCTGTGCGTCTGTGGACCACAACTCTCCGTTGGTTTTCGTGGCCTTTTCTCCGCTGGAGATCTGTTGGCGGATTGTCTGACTGACCGACTGACTACAACTTTTTGTACACGGTATTTCATTTGTTTGGGGGATATATACTGTGATTTATGTAGTTGTGAGGACGTATTATTCTTTGGTTAGTCTTTGATACGCTTTATAGTTGTGTTGCAAAATAAGTGTTATTTTGAGTGTATGAATATACTGGGTTTACGCTACGGACAAACGTTGCGTGACTAAGGTCACTTCAGTCACTGAACTTATTTACCGGGCTGGACTCTTTTTATGCCCGAGGTACAGGACATTTCTCAATGAACATAAGTGCATTAATTGTTATATTGTTGGGTGTGATCATTTATGTTGTTAATACAACCACGCAAAAGAATACACTTGTTTGAAGTTCTTTCCAATGTTTTAAGGGGTTTATGAAAAGTATATTTCCATCCTTTTAATAAGTCCTTTGTATTGGTGTGACTTGACGGACCAGATGGGACTCATTCCCTCCCAAACTAAAAGGAGAAACCAATGCTTTCTCTGGTAGGCTCAACCTACCTGGCACCCCTAGAAATAACCTCAAGTCAAAACCGTTACAGTATGCAAGGAGTGGACTTTCTGGAACTGGCGGAGACACACAGCTGATGGTGGGTGGCAGTGTGTACTGCAGTGTGTGCAAAAACAGTGGCAATATCTGGAGGAAACCATTGAGCAGCTCGCCAGCCGAGCAGCACAACAACCTGGAGAGAGATGCCTAGCGCACACATCATTATTGGAGTAAAGTTGCTTGTTCAATAATAAAGCATATATCCCTTGTTATTAGCTTGTACCTATAATTGTTGATCAGTTAGGTAGCTTGTTAACTAGCAATACACTGCTTCAAATTACAATTGTTCAGAATGTGTAGGTTTACTAGTTAAAAAGAAAATAAATCAAATGTAATTGTTCAATGTGTAATTGTTTCATAATTCAATGTGTCGTGTTTAAAAATATCTGATCATATAAAATGTGTTGTATTTATATTACTTTTACAACTAAAAATATATGATAATAAACAAACAAATCTAAACTAACATGTCAAATCATATTTTTCGCCGAGATGGCCAGTCAATTTGAGATACAAAAAAGACAGGCTATTTTTATTGTTCACATTATTTTCGTAGGCGATGTATTGAAGTCAAGTGGTTCAACATTGAAATGCAGCTTGCTGTACCACACAGGACAGCCAGGAAAAAGCGACGGTCGGTGGAACTCTGGCGCCACCAAGTGGACAATTGCTTCAGTTCAGTTGTGGCAGCAGCGCTACCGGATATATTTGATACAAGATCAAATGTTATGTCAATATAATTATCTCCAAATTGTTCCCCCCCACCCGTAATATATTATTATTCCAATGTAGCTGTTGATCTGGTGTTAATTTAACAAAGCTTCCTCTCATTTCTGATTGGAGGGCGAAGACCACGTGGCATTAGAACCTACAAATGTGTTACATTGTAACAGTCAAACGTGGTCATTCCTGACGTTGATCAACTCCCAATCCATGCCACCTTTTATTTCAAGCGTTGTCCTTTTCGTGGTAAAAAAAGAAAAGCATACAGAGCTCATTTTGGTGTGTCCGCTGTCGAATTTGACGTGTCGGAGAACGGCCACTTTCTCGCGAAACCATTGTGGGTATCGCTTCTCGGCCTTTTGGCTAAGATCAAGAAAAAGATCGCGAGAAGTACCCGCGGGATCCACAAGGAGGTGCGATGTCGACATCGGCCACATCACAGTCAGCAGCCGCTGGACTGAAGAACACGCTGCGTTTTCAATGGACCGGAAATGATAGTTTGATGGAGAGATTTCGTTTTGGGAAGGAAGTTCTTTTTGGACCGCTACGCCTGACAGCAGACGACGTGCACTGCCTGCAACAGAACACACCGGAGAAGTTTTACGACGTGTCGTTCTACACCATCACCAGGCTGGAGGAGGTGAGAGGGCTTTTCCGCGCGAACGCGACAGCACCCGCCCTCAGTGCGTTTCAAGTGGAGTCCCTGTGCAGGCACAACATGAGGGTGCTAACGGTGCACATGTTCAACCCATGGGTCACAGAGGAAACATTAGTGTGCTACCTCAGCCGGTACGTGACCATCTTGCCAGGAGTGAGAGACATTAAGGACGCCCTGGGCATCTGGACAGGGAAGAGGCAGTTTCGTGTGCTGCTAAAGGAGGACGAGAGCGGCCATGATGGCTACCGCCATCCACCCGCTTCTTTTTCCATCGGAGCAGACAGGGGCTACCTTATGTATGCTGGTCAGCCTCGTTTCTGCAGGAAGTGCAGCACCTACGGGCACCTCGCTGATGCCTGCACCCAGACAAGGTGCAGAAACTGTGGGACTCTGGGCCATATAATGAGGGATTGCACCGTGCCCAAGCGCTGCAGTCTGTGCAACTCAGAGGACCACCTGTTCCGTCACTGCCCGAAGGCAGCCCCCTCTTACGCCAGAGCGGTGAGCGGGAAAAGAGCGGAGAGCGACAAAAGACCAGAGAGCGGGAAAATACCAGACGAGGGAGAAGGAATGGAACTACGCGCCATTGAGGAGGTGGTGGAGGAGCTGGTGATGGAGAGAGAACTGCGAGGGTCCGAGGAGAGCGGGAGTGAGACGCCATCATCATCCCACGAGGAGAGCGGAGAGACCGACGGGAGTTGGAACAAGCAAGTGGAGGGGGAGAAGGGAGAGCCCACCGCGCCCTCGGCTCAGGAGAGCTGGACAACGGTGAGAGAGAGGAGGAAGTGCTCGGTGAAGAGGAAGCAGATGAGCCCTGTTTCCCCACTCATCAGCATGGAGGCGACGGAGAAGTCTGCTCTGGGGGGAAACCGTTTCAGTGTTTTGGAAAGCGGGAGGTCTGAGGAGAAAGGCGAGGGAAACCCGGGCAGCGCAGAGGAGACTCTGCTTTCCCCGTCAGGCAGCTCCATCGACAGCAGCGGTCTGGCACCCAGCGGTGTTCCAGCGCCCACACAGATGGAGGAGGAAAGGGTTTTCCCAACCAAGATCCTTGTGGACAGTCCTCCCGCTGGAGACCACCGTTTCCCGGATAGGCCTCCTAACGAGGAGATGTATTTAAAGTGAGTATGGAAAAATGTCATATTTTAGATAGTAGTCCGTTTCCCTCCTTATCCCATGTCGTCTTTTTTAAACCTAGCTAGCATAAATGTTAGAGGGCTTAGGAACCCAGTTAAAAGGGCGACTGTTTTTTCCCATTTGTCCTCCATTTGCTTCTCTGTGTGTTTTTTACAAGAAGTACATTTAAAAGATCAAAATGACGTGGAGAGGTTTACGCAGGAATGGGTTCAGGGAGAGTCGAGGTGGAGTGTAGGCGGGGTGCATTCAACAGGGGTTGGGGTGCTATGTGGGAATAGGGATTTAAAAATAGTAGGGAGTTTTTCGGCTGTACACGGGAGGGTTTTAATAGTAGATATCGATTGGAGGGGTAAATGTTTTAGATTTATTAACGTGTATGCACCATCGACACCCAAGGAAAGGAGGGAAATGCTTAACGACCTAGACGCTATTTTTATGACAAACAGACAGGTGTTTATGGGGGGAGATTTTAATGTATCATACGACCGAGGTAATCTAGGAGGGCATCTTGTAAAAAGTTTAATAGGTAAATATAATTTGGTTGATACGTATAGAGTGGAGCACGCGGATGATACAGGTTTCACTTGGGAAAACAGCAGGGGCGCGAGGAGCCGAATAGATTATCTGTTTGCTCCGCGTGGACTCGGTGTGTCCTCTGCGCGCGTCACTCCGGTATTCTATTCGGACCACAGCTGCCTGTCCGTGACAGTAGAATTAAAAACAATTGAATTTGGAAAAGGGTATTGGAAAATTAATAACGGCATTTTACATGACACAACTTTTGAGAGAAGATTTAGGTCTTTTTTCCAGGGTTGTGTAACTATGAAACCGTTTTATTCTACTGTCATAGAGTGGTGGGAGAGCACAAAATTAAGAATCAAGATTTTTATTCAGAACTTTTGCAAAGACAAAGTACGTAATACCCACAAAGATTTTTATGAATTGCAGAATGAACTAAAAGATCTACACATCCAAGGTAATTTGAATGGTGGTGGATTAGATAAAGACAAATTATGTATCCTACAGAAAAAGCAGCATGCTTTTTTTGAAAAGAAAGCTCGAGACTTCATGTTTAAAAGTCAGCAGGATAAATGGGAAAATGATGAGAAGTGCTCTGCATATTTTTTCAAACAAATTAAATCACGGGGAAAGAGGAGGACTATTTCGGCTTTATTGGACCAAGATGGGGAGATGGTTGAGGATGGAGATGGCATGCTTGGTGTCGCTACACATCACTTTTCTCAGCTATTTCAAAAACAAACAATTGATTATGAGAAGGGGACTACATTTTTAAAATGCGTGGATGTGCAGATACCTTTAGATATTAGAGACCAATTAGAAGGGGAATTGAAATTAGATGAAATTTATATGGCACTGAAGAGCATGAAAGATAACAAAGTACCAGGAGTGGATGGGCTCTCTAAAGAGTTTTACATCGTTTTTTGGGATTTAATTGGATGTCATCTGTTGGAAGTGTTTAGAAGTATATTTGGTTTGGAGCATATGGGAGGTTCGATGTGCGAGGGGGTAATCTCTCTACTTTACAAAAAGGGAGACCCCAAGACATTAGCAAATTGGAGACCTTTAACAATGTTGTGTGTTGACTATAAATTATTAAGCAAAGCCATAACTAATCGCCTATCATCTGCCATGGCATATGTTGTTGGTTTAGACCAAACATGCGGTGTGGTGGGGAGAAAAATAACCTGGAACTTGCAATTGCACAGAGACGTTCAAGCATATTTAGAGGAAAGGCACTTGCCAGCTATTACTGTGAATTTGGACCAGGAAAAAGCCTTTGACATGGTAAGCCATGAGTTTTTATTTAGAGTTATGGGAAAATTTGGGTTTGGAAATAATTTTATGAAATGGGTCAAAATTCTTTATAGTAATGTGGGTAGCAGGGTAAATATTAATGGGAATATGGGAACGGTCATCAAGCAATTACGAGGTGTCAGGCAGGGGGACCCTCTATCTGCTCTATTGTATGTTTTATATATCGAACCTTTTGCATGCGCAATTAGGACAAATTACAACATCAAAGGCATCCGTTTACCCGGAGGGGATATCCTAAAAATTTCACAATATGCGGACGACACAGTTTTATATTTACAGGACGACCTGAGCTTGAAAGAGTCTATCAAAGTCATGGATGAATTCTCTGTTGCCTCTGGGTCAAAGATAAACAAGAATAAAACAGAAATAAAATATATGGGACCGTGGAAATGGAGAACTGATCAGTTATGTGGTTTGACTGTGTGCACAGGACCAATGGTAGTGCTCGGCATATCTTTCGGAAATGAAATTAAAGATGACATGTTTAATTGGAAAGAAAAACTAGTATCTCTTAATAAAAGATTGGGACTGTGGAAAGTGAGGCGACTATCCTTTAGTGGGAAGGTGTTAGTGCTGAAGGCGGACATTCTGCCTTCATTACTTCACCTTGCCTATGTGTTTCCCATGCCGGTGTCTCTCAGGAAAACTTTCATACGGGCACTGTTTAATTTCTTTTGGGGGGGATATGAGTACATCCGTAGAGATCGGATGTACCAGCCTATAGAGGCTGGTGGAAGGGATTTCCCTCATATTCCTCTCAAGCTAGATGCGTTGTTCTTTTCAAACGTTTGTTGTATTTTGCCGTCTTCTGTACACAAATGTCATATTTTAATCAAATTCTGGCTGTCTGTACCGTTAAGGTTCATGGTGGAATGGGATAATAGTAAGCCAAAAGCTGAAAGTATCCCATTACATTTTAAGAAAATAGTGGAATGGGCAAAGAAAACCCCTGTCTGCAAAGTAAAAGAAAACGTAATCAACCACAGATTGCTATACGAAAAATTAATAGAAAATTGTCGTCCTAGAGACCGATTACCAATATCGCCTTCCACCTGGCTACGGACACAATTAAAAGGGTTAGACAACAGACTGAAAGATTTTAATTGGCTTGTTTTACACAGACGTCTTCCGGTCAGATCAACATTATATGATCATAATTTGACCCTGAATAAATTTTGTCCCAGGGACAATTGTTTTGCAATTGAAACAATTCCCCATGTTTTATGGGAATGTTCTTTTGCCAAATTGGTTTGGAGAAAAATTAAACAATTTTTTGTGATTTTAAAAAACATTGATTATGAAGGGGTAGCCAAACTTGAACTAAAAAATGTGGAAAGGGTGCAATTATTAGCATTAGTGACTCTGGTGTCCCTTATCAAGACCAAACTTTGGGAGGCCAGATGTGGTGCGGTCAATGACACCCTCAAGTGGTCACCGACGGGATTAGTTGAATTTATAAAACAGGACATTTGGAAAAGAATACAATTCGAAATAGATAAGTGGGGCATTGTATCAGTGAAACAGAAATGGAAAGGGGTTTACCCTTCACTTTAAATGTTTTTAGAGCCAATTGAAATGTAGGCTAAGCCTTTGTACATATTTGATATACACTGAGGTTTATTCAGAATTCACTTTGGTATATGTATATGTTTGTATTTATAGAATTCTTTGTATTGTTTTTTAGAGATTGTTAGAGGCAAGTTAAACTTGAATGTAATAATACTGGTCAGGTTCTGCAGAACTGCATTTTTTTGAGTAGTTTTGCTATTGTTATATTGTTACACTATTTTTGGATACTGTTTTTATGAATCGATGTTATGTAATGCACTGATTATGTAATTGTATTTCAATGAGAAATGTAAATAAAATTCTTTTTCCAAAAAAAAAAAAAAAAAAAAAAAAATCTGTTCTTATCAGTTTAATATCTGATACGTCCCCTATCTGGGGACCATATATTAAATTGATTTTTGGAACAGGGAGATGGAATAGGGGCTTGCTCCGTCCACTCCACGCATCGACCTGGTATTGCAGTACCTCCAGGAACGGTGCACCCCCTGTCGTTGTAAACAGAAATCAGACAGACTCAACGGAGTTGCTTCCTTGGTCTATATTGTATTTTCACTTTGAGCAACTTCAGTTCAATGTCAGTGATGGCTAGATAGCGCTGGTTAAATCGCTCACCGTTATATTGACTACGATAGCCGCTGTGAACCGGCTGCGTTCATCTTCTATTCAAACATTTTTCTTCACGGGATACAGGGCACAGTGAAACGCTTACTTGCAAACTTTCCTCAACAGTGCAATCAATAGCCACGATCAAAAATATACACATAGCTAAGTAATAAAGTAGTTCAAACATGTTTTTGTTATGATTGGAAATAGATACAGTAGAAGACTATACAGAATAAACTATGAAATGTGCTCAAGCCGTGTACTGGTAACATGGACTGTCTCACAAGCAACTGCCTGTATGTATTCGTTTCTCTCAATCACCTACAAGCAGTTCTCTGGAACAATGTTGTCGATTTTCAAAACAGAGTCCACAAGACACACAACTTTGGAAAAACAGTAAATTCATTTTGCAAATGTAGTTGTCTTTGAAACACATAAAAATATATTATACCGTCAAAATTGCAAATATATGCATCAAAATAACACGACTATATGCAAAAATATGAACACATCTATACTTATCTCTTGAGTGCAAGAGCAGACAAAACAGAAAGTTAGTCTCTTTTAAAAATCCCAGTAGATCCATAAATGTTCTTTGCAGTCACTAAATCAGGATGATCACCTATCCACAGGTGCTGAATTATGGGCAATTACTCTCCTTTTATGCATATTTCACCAAACTATTTCATACACATCAAATTGGATTCCTGATAAAATAAATGAAATGAATAATTGTGTGCACGATTCATTTATCGGTATCGTCACTATCCCATCAATCACAGATTGCGGCTCAGTTTCAAATGGGTCGTTTTGGATGTACTGCTTTTCATTTGTACTTATTTACAGATCTGTTTTCTCTGACCACTAGCTGGTTTTCTATTGTTTTCACTGCTCTGGAACTCTAAAGCCATTTGTACTTATATATATATATATATACTTATACTATTTGCATGTTTTTAGTCAAAAAATAAATGCTTTTTGTTTATATGCATTGTTACTTTTTTCTAAACTCCTCTAATTGTCAGAAAAGTGTTTTTATGTAACTTCAACAGATTTTCAAGAATTTCCCTGAAATGTTTTGTGCTATTTTATTCTGTTTGTCCTGTGGGTACCTTTTCCACTGTTCCACCCCTTGTGTATTGCGCTGTCATGGTGTATTTGTATTTTAACAAGTACCTTTTGGCAGGGTAGTCCTATAGATGCGGTAAAGAGGTCAATGGAACGTAGACCAGGGGGGGATAGGGCGCCGGATTGGTGCACATTCAACAAATCTGATCTAACGTAGTGGATATTCGTCAAATCTGTCATGACTGACAGACCCGCAATGAGGTTACTGAAGAAAAAATACATCTGTTTAACTTTGTAAACTAAAGGTGTATTTAGAATTATTTTTGTTGTATTAATGCTATTTAATCTCTCCTCAGATTTATCATCTGATGACTTGGACAGCTTGGACTTTCTAGTCTTCCCATTCCTTCACCGACTCAATCACCTCCACGTTCCTCACTGATTGGTCAGGAGCCATGGCAGGCCAATCAGAGAGCTCCAGGTTGCCGCTGGCCCCTAACCCTAACACCCCCTTCCCCCTTCCGGTTTCCACGTGTCAGAGATGGAAGTGGATCAACCGACTCAAAACTAGAAACCAAACCCCAACCCTCCCTAACCCCCCCCCTAACCCTAACCCCAAACAACCCTAACCCCCCCCTAACCCTAACCCCAAACAACCCTAACCCCCCCCTAACCCTAACCCCAAACAACCCTAACCCCCCCCTAACCCTAACCCCAAACAACCCTAACCCCCCCCTAACCCTAACCCCAAACAACCCTAACCCCCCCCCCCCTAACCCTAACCCCAAACAACCCTAACCCCCCCCCTAACCCTAACCCCAAACAACCCTAACCCCCCCCCTAACCCTAACCCCAAACAACCCTAACCCCCCCCCTAACCCTAACCCCAAACAACCCTAACCCCCCCTAACCCCAACCCCAAACAACCCTAACCCTCCCTAACCCTAACACTAACCCCAACCCTCCCTAACCCTAACACTAACCCCAACCCTCCCTAACCCTAACACTAACCCCCCCCCCTAACCCCAAATCAAACTAGCTGAAACGAAACACAATTATATTCAAAACCTAACCCTTTTTTTTCTCTAACCCTAAACCCAACCCTAACCCCCCCTAACCCGTCCTGGTCACCTGTACGAACCTGTCCCGGTCACCTGTACTACCCCGTCCTGGTCACCTGTACTATAACCCTTCCTGGTAACCTGTACTATAACCCGTCCTGGTCACCTGTACTATAACCCTTCCTGGTCACCTGTACTACCCCGTCCCGGTAACCTGTACTATAATCCTTCCTGGTAACCTGTACTACCCCGTCCCGGTCACCTGTACTACCCCGTCCTGGTCACCTGTACTAACCCTTCCTGGTAACCTGTACGAACCCGTCCTGGTCACCTGTACTACCCCGTCCCGGTCACCTGTACTATAACCCTTCCTGGTAACCTGTACTATAACCCGTCCTGGTCACCTGTACTAACCCGTCCTGGTCACCTGTACGAACCCGTCCTGGTCACCTGTACTACCCCTTCCTGGTCACCTGTACTAACCCTTCCTGGTCACCTGTACTACCCCTTCCTGGTCACCTGTACGAACCCGTCCTGGTCACCTGTACGAACCCCGTCCCGGTCACCTGTACTACCCCGTCCCAGTCACCTGTACTAACCCTTCCTGGTTACCTGTACTAATCCTTCCTGGTCACCTGTACTAACCCGTCCTGGTCACCTGTACTAACCCCGTCCTGGTCACCTGTACTAACCCCGTCCTGGTCACCTGTACTAACCCCGTCCTGGTCACCTGTACTACCCCATCCTGGTCAACTGTACTACCCCTTCCTGGTCACCTGTACTATAATCCTTCCTGGTAACCTGTACTAACCCTTCCTGGTCACCTGTACTACCCCGTCCTGGTCACCTGTACTAACCCTTCCTGGTCACCTGTACTAACCCTTCCTTGTCACCTGTACTACCCCGTCCTGGTCACCTGTACTACCCCTTCCCGGTCACCTGTACTAACCCTTCCTGGTCACCTGTACTACCCCGTCCTGGTCACCTGTACTACCCCTTCCCGGTCACCTGTACTAACCCTTCCCGGTCACCTGTACTACCCCGTCCCGGTCACCTGTACTACCCCGTCCCGGTCACCTGTACACCCCTGTCCTGGTCACCTGTACTAACCCTTCCTGGTCACCTGTACTACCCCTTCCTGGTAACCTGTACTACCCCGTCCCGGTCACCTGTACTATAACCCTTCCTGGTCACCTGTACGAACCCGTCCCGGTCACCTGTACGAACCCGTCCTGGTCACCTGTACTACCCCGTCCTGGTCACCTGTACTACCCCGTCCTGGTCACCTGTACTACCCCTTCCTGGTCACCTGTACTACCCCGTCCTGGTCACCTGTACTAACCCTTCCTGGTCACCTGTACTACCCCTTCCTGGTCACCTGTACTACCCCTTCCTGGTCACCTGTACTACCCCTTCCTGGTCACCTGTACTAACCCTTCCTGGTCACCTGTACTACCCCGTCCTGGTCACCTGTACGAACCCGTCCTGGTCACCTGTACGAACCCGTCCTGGTCACCTGTACTAACCCGTCCTGGTCACCTGTACTAACCCTTCCTGGTCACCTATACTAACCCTTCCTGGTCACCTGTACTAACCCTTCCTGGTCACCTGTACTATAATCCTTCCTGGTCACCTGTACAACCCCGTCCTGGTCACCTGTACTACCCCGTCCTGGTCACCTGTACTAACCCTTCCTGGTCACCTGTACTACCCCTTCCTGGTAACCTGTACTACCCCGTCCCGGTCACCTGTACTATAACCCTTCCTGGTCACCTGTACGAACCCGTCCCGGTCACCTGTACGAACCCGTCCTGGTCACCTGTACTACCCCGTCCTGGTCACCTGTACTACCCCGTCCTGGTCACCTGTACTACCCCTTCCTGGTCACCTGTACTACCCCGTCCTGGTCACCTGTACTAACCCTTCCTGGTCACCTGTACTACCCCTTCCTGGTCACCTGTACTACCCCTTCCTGGTCACCTGTACTACCCCTTCCTGGTCACCTGTACTAACCCTTCCTGGTCACCTGTACTACCCCGTCCTGGTCACCTGTACGAACCCGTCCTGGTCACCTGTACGAACCCGTCCTGGTCACCTGTACTAACCCGTCCTGGTCACCTGTACTAACCCTTCCTGGTCACCTATACTAACCCTTCCTGGTCACCTGTACTAACCCTTCCTGGTCACCTGTACTATAATCCTTCCTGGTCACCTGTACAACCCCGTCCTGGTCACCTGTACTACCCCGTCCTGGTCACCTGTACTAACCAGTCCTGGTCACCTGTACTAACCCTTCCTGGTCACCTATACTAACCCTTCCTGGTCACCTGTACTATAATCCTTCCTGGTCACCTGTACTACCCCGTCCTGGTCACCTGTACTACCCCGTCCTGGTCACCTGTACTAACCGGTCCTGGACACCTGTACTATAATCCTTCCTGGTAACCTGTACTACCCCGTCCCGGTCACCTGTACTACCCCGTCCTGGTCACCTGTACTAAAACCCTTCCTGGTAACCTGTACTACCCCGTCCTGGTCACCTGTACTACCCCGTCCCGGTCACCTGTATTAACCCGTCCTGGACACCTGTACTAATCCTTCCTGGTAACCTGTACTACCCCATCCTGATCACCTGTACTAACCCTTCCTGGTCACCTGTACTACCCCTTCCTGGTCACCTGTACGAACCCGTCCTGGTCACCTCTACGAACCCGTCCTGGTCACCTGTACTAACCCTTCCTGGTCACCTGTACTAACCCTTCCTGGTCACCTGTACTAACCCTTCCTGGTCACCTGTACTACCCCTTCCCGGTCACCTGTACTACCCCTTCCCGGTCACCTGTACTACCCCTTCCCGGTCACCTGTACTACCCCTTCCCGGTCACCTGTACTACCCCGTCCCGGTCACCTGTACTAACCCTTCCCGGTCACCTGTACTACCCCGTCCTGGTAACCTGTACTACCCAGTCCTGGTCACCTGTACTATCCCGTCCTGGTCACCTGTACTACCCCGTCCTGGTCACCTGTACTAACCGGTCCTGGACACCTGTACTATAATCCTTCCTGGTAACCTGTACTACCCCGTCCCGGTCACCTGTACTACCCCGTCCTGGTCACCTGTACTAAAACCCTTCCTGGTAACCTGTACTACCCCGTCCTGGTCACCTGTACTACCCCGTCCCGGTCACCTGTATTAACCCGTCCTGGACACCTGTACTAATCCTTCCTGGTAACCTGTACTACCCCATCCTGATCACCTGTACTAACCCTTCCTGGTCACCTGTACTACCCCTTCCTGGTCACCTGTACGAACCCGTCCTGGTCACCTCTACGAACCCGTCCTGGTCACCTGTACTAACCCTTCCTGGTCACCTGTACTAACCCTTCCTGGTCACCTGTACTAACCCTTCCTGGTCACCTGTACTACCCCTTCCCGGTCACCTGTACTACCCCTTCCCGGTCACCTGTACTACCCCGTCCCGGTCACCTGTACTAACCCTTCCCGGTCACCTGTACTACCCCGTCCTGGTAACCTGTACTACCCCGTCCTGGTCACCTGTACTATCCCGTCCTGGTCACCTGTACTATAACCCTTCCCGGTCACCTGTACTACCCCGTCCTGGTCACCTGTACTACCCCTTCCCGGTCACCTGTACTAACCCTTCCCGGTCACCTGTACTAACCCTTCCCGGTCACCTGTACTACCCCGTCCCGGTCACCTGTACTACCCCGTCCCGGTCACCTGTACTACCCTTACCTGGTCACCTGTACTAACCCTTCCTGGTCACCTGTACTACCCCGTCCTGGTCACCTGTACGAACCCGTCCTGGTCACCTGTACGAACCCGTCCTGGTCACCTGTACGAACCCGTCCTGGTCACCTGTACTAACCCTTCCTGGTCACCTATACTAACCCTTCCTGGTCACCTGTACTATAATCCTTCCTGGTAACCTGTACTACCCCGTCCCGGTCACCTGTACGAACCCGTCCTGGTCACCTCTACGAACCCGTCCTGGTCACCTGTACTAACCCTTCCTGGTCACCTGTACTACCCCATCCTGATCACCTGTACTAACTCTTCCTGGTCACCTGTACTACCCCTTCCTGGTCACCTGTACGAACCCGTCCTGGTCACCTCTACGAACCCGTCCTGGTCACCTGTACTAACCCTTCCTGGTCACCTGTACTAACCCTTCCTGGTCACCTGTACTAACCCTTCCTGGTCACCTGTACTACCCCTTCCCGGTCACCTGTACTACCCCTTCCCGGTCACCTGTACTACCCCGTCCCGGTCACCTGTACTAACCCTTCCCGGTCACCTGTACTACCCCGTCCTGGTAACCTGTACTACCCCGTCCTGGTAACCTGTACTATCCCGTCCTGGTCACCTGTACTACCCCGTCCTGGTCACCTGTACTAACCGGTCCTGGACACCTGTACTATAATCCTTCCTGGTAACCTGTACTACCCCGTCCCGGTCACCTGTACTACCCCGTCCTGGTCACCTGTACTAAAACCCTTCCTGGTAACCTGTACTACCCCGTCCTGGTCACCTGTACTACCCCGTCCCGGTCACCTGTATTAACCCGTCCTGGACACCTGTACTAATCCTTCCTGGTAACCTGTACTACCCCATCCTGATCACCTGTACTAACCCTTCCTGGTCACCTGTACTACCCCTTCCTGGTCACCTGTACGAACCCGTCCTGGTCACCTCTACGAACCCGTCCTGGTCACCTGTACTAACCCTTCCTGGTCACCTGTACTAACCCTTCCTGGTCACCTGTACTAACCCTTCCTGGTCACCTGTACTACCCCTTCCCGGTCACCTGTACTACCCCTTCCCGGTCACCTGTACTACCCCGTCCCGGTCACCTGTACTAACCCTTCCCGGTCACCTGTACTACCCCGTCCTGGTAACCTGTACTACCCCGTCCTGGTCACCTGTACTATCCCGTCCTGGTCACCTGTACTATAACCCTTCCCGGTCACCTGTACTACCCCGTCCTGGTCACCTGTACTACCCCTTCCCGGTCACCTGTACTAACCCTTCCCGGTCACCTGTACTAACCCTTCCCGGTCACCTGTACTACCCCGTCCCGGTCACCTGTACTACCCCGTCCCGGTCACCTGTACTACCCTTACCTGGTCACCTGTACTAACCCTTCCTGGTCACCTGTACTACCCCGTCCTGGTCACCTGTACGAACCCGTCCTGGTCACCTGTACGAACCCGTCCTGGTCACCTGTACGAACCCGTCCTGGTCACCTGTACTAACCCTTCCTGGTCACCTATACTAACCCTTCCTGGTCACCTGTACTATAATCCTTCCTGGTAACCTGTACTACCCCGTCCCGGTCACCTGTACTATAACCCTTCCTGGTCACCTGTACTACCCCTTCCTGGTCACCTGTACTACCCCTTCCTGGTCACCTGTACTACCCCGTCCTGGTCACCTGTACTACCCCGTCCTGGTCACCTGTACTACCCCGTCCTGGTCACCTGTACTAACCCGTCCTGGACACCTGTACTATAATCCTTCCTGGTAACCTGTACTAATCCTTCCTGGTAACCTGTACTACCCCATCCTGATCACCTGTACTAACCCTTCCTGGTCACCTGTACTACCCCTTCCTGGTCACCTGTACGAACCCGTCCTGGTCACCTCTACGAACCCGTCCTGGTCACCTGTACTAACCCTTCCTGGTCACCTGTACTAACCCTTCCTGGTCACCTGTACTAACCCTTCCTGGTCACCTGTACTAATCCTTCCTGGTCACCTGTACTAATCCTTCCTGGTAACCTGTACTACCCCATCCTGATCACCTGTACTAACCCTTCCTGGTCACCTGTACTACCCCTTCCTGGTCACCTGTACGAACCCGTCCTGGTCACCTCTACGAACCCGTCCTTGTCACCTGTACTAACCCTTCCTGGTCACCTGTACTAACCCTTCCTGGTCACCTGTACTAACCCTTCCTGGTCACCTGTACTAATCCTTCCTGGTAACCTGTACTACCCCATCCTGATCACCTGTACTAACCCTTCCTGGTCACCTGTACTACCCCTTCCTGGTCACCTGTACGAACCCGTCCTGGTCACCTCTACGAACCCGTCCTGGTCACCTCTACTAACCCTTCCTGGTCACCTGTACTAACCCTTCCTGGTCACCTGTACTAACCCTTCCTGGTCACCTGTACTAACCCTTCCTGGTCACCTGTACTACCCCTTCCCGGTCACCTGTACTACCCCTTCCCGGTCACCTGTACTACCCCTTCCCGGTCACCTGTACTACCCCGTCCCGGTCACCTGTACTAACCCTTCCCGGTCACCTGTACTACCCCGTCCTGGTAACCTGTACTACCCCGTCCTGGTCACCTGTACTACCCCGTCCTGGTCACCTGTACTATAACCCTTCCTGGTAACCTGTACTACCCCGTCCCGGTCACCTGTACTACCCCGTCCCGGTCACCTGTACTACCCCGTCCTGGTCACCTGTACTATAACACTTCCTGGTAACCTGTACTACCCCGTCCTGGTCACCTGTACTAACCCGTCCTGGTCACCTGTACGAACCCGTCCTGGTCACCTGTACTACCCCGTCCTGGTCACCTGTACTACCCCGTCCTGGTCACCTGTACTAACCCTTCCTGGTCACCTGTACTACCCCTTCCTGGTCACCTGTACTACCCCTTCCTGGTCACCTGTACGAACCCGTCCTGGTCACCTCTACGAACCCGTCCTGGTCACCTCTACGAACCCGTCCTGGTCACCTGTACTAACCCTTCCTGGTCACCTGTACTATAATCCTTCCTGGTCACCTGTACTAACCCTTCCTGGTCACCTGTACTATAATCCTTCCTGGTCACCTGTACTACCCCATCCTGATCACCTGTACTAACCCTTCCTGGTCACCTGTACTACCCCTTCCTGGTCACCTGTACTACCCCTTCCTGGTCACCTGTACGAACCCGTCCTGGTCACCTCTACGAACCCGTCCTGGTCACCTGTACTAACCCTTCCTGGTCACCTGTACTAACCCTTCCTGGTCACCTGTACAAACCCTTCCTGGTCACCTGTACGAACCCGTCCTGGTCACCTCTACGAACCCGTCCTGGTCACCTGTACTAACCCTTCCTGGTAACCTGTACTACCCCGTCCCGGTCACCTGTACTACCCCGTCCTGGTCACCTGTACTAACCCTTCCGGGTCACCTGTACTACCCCGTCCTGGTCACCTGTACTAACCCTTCCGGGTCACCTGTACTACCCCGTCCTGGTCACCTATACTAACCCTTCCTGGTAACCTGTACTACCCCGTCCTGGTCACCTGTACTACCCCGTCCTGGTCACCTGTACTAACCCGTCCTGGTCACCTGTACTAACCCGTCCTGGTCACCTGTACTACCCTTTCCTGGTCACCTGTACTAACCCTTCCTGGTCACCTGTACTACCCCTTCCTGGTCACCTGTACGAACCCGTCCCGGTCACCTGTACTACCCCGTCCCAGTCACCTGTACTAACCCTTCCTGGTTACCTGTACTAATCCTTCCTGGTAACCTGTACTACCCCATCCTGATCACCTGTACTACCCCGTCCTGGTCACCTGTACTAACCCTTCCTGGTCACCTGTACTAACCCTTCCTGGTCACCTGTACTAACCCTTCCTGGTCACCTGTACTATCCCGTCCTGGTCACCTGTACTACCCCTTCCCGGTCACCTGTACTAACCCTTCCTGGTCACCTGTACTACCCCGTCCCGGTCACCTGTACTACCCCTTCCCGGTCACCTGTACTAACCCTTCCCGGTCACCTGTACTACCCCGTCCCGGTCACCTGTACTACCCCGTCCCGGTCACCTGTACTACCCTGTCCTGGTCACCTGTACTAACCCTTCCTGGTCACCTGTACGAACCCGTCCTGGTCACCTGTACGAACCCGTCCTGGTCACCTGTACGAACCCGTCCTGGTCACCTGTACTAACCCTTCCTGGTCACCTATACTAACCCTTCCTGGTCACCTGTACTATAATCCTTCCTGGTAACCTGTACTACCCCGTCCCGGTCACCTGTACTATAACCCTTCCTGGTCACCTGTACTACCCCTTCCTGGTCACCTGTACTACCCCTTCCTGGTCACCTGTACTACCCCGTCCTGGTCACCTGTACTACCCCGTCCTGGTCACCTGTACTACCCCGTCCTGGTCACCTGTACTAACCCGTCCTGGACACCTGTACTATAATCCTTCCTGGTAACCTGTACTAATCCTTCCTGGTAACCTGTACTACCCCATCCTGATCACCTGTACTAACCCTTCCTGGTCACCTGTACTACCCCTTCCTGGTCACCTGTACGAACCCGTCCTGGTCACCTCTACGAACCCGTCCTGGTCACCTGTACTAACCCTTCCTGGTCACCTGTACTAACCCTTCCTGGTCACCTGTACTAACCCTTCCTGGTCACCTGTACTAATCCTTCCTGGTCACCTGTACTAATCCTTCCTGGTCACCTGTACTACCCCTTCCTGGTCACCTGTACTAACCCTTCCTGGTCACCTGTACTACCCCTTCCTGGTCACCTGTACGAACCCGTCCTGGTCACCTCTACGAACCCGTCCTGGTCACCTGTACTAACCCTTCCTGGTCACCTGTACTAACCCTTCCTGGTCACCTGTACTAACCCTTCCTGGTCACCTGTACTAATCCTTCCTGGTAACCTGTACTACCCCATCCTGATCACCTGTACTAACCCTTCCTGGTCACCTGTACTACCCCTTCCTGGTCACCTGTACGAACCCGTCCTGGTCACCTCTACGAACCCGTCCTGGTCACCTCTACTAACCCTTCCTGGTCACCTGTACTAACCCTTCCTGGTCACCTGTACTAACCCTTCCTGGTCACCTGTACTAACCCTTCCTGGTCACCTGTACTACCCCTTCCCGGTCACCTGTACTACCCCTTCCCGGTCACCTGTACTACCCCTTCCCGGTCACCTGTACTACCCCGTCCCGGTCACCTGTACTAACCCTTCCCGGTCACCTGTACTACCCCGTCCTGGTAACCTGTACTACCCCGTCCTGGTCACCTGTACTACCCCGTCCTGGTCACCTGTACTATAACCCTTCCTGGTAACCTGTACTACCCCGTCCCGGTCACCTGTACTACCCCGTCCCGGTCACCTGTACTACCCCGTCCTGGTCACCTGTACTATAACACTTCCTGGTAACCTGTACTACCCCGTCCTGGTCACCTGTACTAACCCGTCCTGGTCACCTGTACGAACCCGTCCTGGTCACCTGTACTACCCCGTCCTGGTCACCTGTACTACCCCGTCCTGGTCACCTGTACTAACCCTTCCTGGTCACCTGTACTACCCCTTCCTGGTCACCTGTACTACCCCTTCCTGGTCACCTGTACGAACCCGTCCTGGTCACCTCTACGAACCCGTCCTGGTCACCTCTACGAACCCGTCCTGGTCACCTGTACTAACCCTTCCTGGTCACCTGTACTATAATCCTTCCTGGTCACCTGTACTAACCCTTCCTGGTCACCTGTACTATAATCCTTCCTGGTCACCTGTACTACCCCATCCTGATCACCTGTACTAACCCTTCCTGGTCACCTGTACTACCCCTTCCTGGTCACCTGTACTACCCCTTCCTGGTCACCTGTACGAACCCGTCCTGGTCACCTCTACGAACCCGTCCTGGTCACCTGTACTAACCCTTCCTGGTCACCTGTACTAACCCTTCCTGGTCACCTGTACAAACCCTTCCTGGTCACCTGTACGAACCCGTCCTGGTCACCTCTACGAACCCGTCCTGGTCACCTGTACTAACCCTTCCTGGTAACCTGTACTACCCCGTCCCGGTCACCTGTACTACCCCGTCCTGGTCACCTGTACTAACCCTTCCGGGTCACCTGTACTACCCCGTCCTGGTCACCTGTACTAACCCTTCCGGGTCACCTGTACTACCCCGTCCTGGTCACCTATACTAACCCTTCCTGGTAACCTGTACTACCCCGTCCTGGTCACCTGTACTACCCCGTCCTGGTCACCTGTACTAACCCGTCCTGGTCACCTGTACTAACCCGTCCTGGTCACCTGTACTACCCTTTCCTGGTCACCTGTACTAACCCTTCCTGGTCACCTGTACTACCCCTTCCTGGTCACCTGTACGAACCCGTCCCGGTCACCTGTACTACCCCGTCCCAGTCACCTGTACTAACCCTTCCTGGTTACCTGTACTAATCCTTCCTGGTAACCTGTACTACCCCATCCTGATCACCTGTACTACCCCGTCCTGGTCACCTGTACTAACCCTTCCTGGTCACCTGTACTAACCCTTCCTGGTCACCTGTACTAACCCTTCCTGGTCACCTGTACTATCCCGTCCTGGTCACCTGTACTACCCCTTCCCGGTCACCTGTACTAACCCTTCCTGGTCACCTGTACTACCCCGTCCCGGTCACCTGTACTACCCCTTCCCGGTCACCTGTACTAACCCTTCCCGGTCACCTGTACTACCCCGTCCCGGTCACCTGTACTACCCCGTCCCGGTCACCTGTACTACCCTGTCCTGGTCACCTGTACTAACCCTTCCTGGTCACCTGTACTACCCCGTCCTGGTCACCTGTACGAACCCGTCCTGGTCACCTGTACGAACCCGTCCTGGTCACCTGTACGAACCCGTCCTGGTCACCTATACTAACCCTTCCTGGTCACCTGTACTATAATCCTTCCTGGTCACCTGTACTACCCCGTCCTGGTCACCTGTACTACCCCGTCCTGGTCACCTGTACTACCCCGTCCTGGTCACCTGTACTACCCCGTCCTGGTCACCTGTACTAACCGGTCCTGGACACCTGTACTATAATCCTTCCTGGTAACCTGTACTACCCCGTCCCGGTCACCTGTACTACCCCGTCCTGGTCACCTGTACTAAAACCCTTCCTGGTAACCTGTACTACCCCGTCCTGGTCACCTGTACTACCCCGTCCCGGTCACCTGTATTAACCCGTCCTGGACACCTGTACTAATCCTTCCTGGTAACCTGTACTACCCCATCCTGATCACCTGTACAAACCCTTCCTGGTCACCTGTACTACCCCTTCCTGGTCACCTGTACGAACCCGTCCTGGTCACCTCTACGAACCCGTCCTGGTCACCTGTACTAACCCTTCCTGGTCACCTGTACTAACCCTTCCTGGTCACCTGTACTAACCCTTCCTGGTTACCTGTACTAATCCTTCCTGGTAACCTGTACTACCCCATCCTGATCACCTGTACTACCCCGTCCTGGTCACCTGTACTAACCCTTCCTGGTCACCTGTACTAACCCTTCCTGGTCACCTGTACTAACCCTTCCTGGTCACCTGTACTATCCCGTCCTGGTCACCTGTACTACCCCTTCCCGGTCACCTGTACTAACCCTTCCTGGTCACCTGTACTACCCCGTCCCGGTCACCTGTACTACCCCTTCCCGGTCACCTGTACTAACCCTTCCCGGTCACCTGTACTACCCCGTCCCGGTCACCTGTACTACCCCGTCCCGGTCACCTGTACTACCCTGTCCTGGTCACCTGTACTAACCCTTCCTGGTCACCTGTACTACCCCGTCCTGGTCACCTGTACGAACCCGTCCTGGTCACCTGTACGAACCCGTCCTGGTCACCTGTACGAACCCGTCCTGGTCACCTATACTAACCCTTCCTGGTCACCTGTACTATAATCCTTCCTGGTCACCTGTACTACCCCGTCCTGGTCACCTGTACTACCCCGTCCTGGTCACCTGTACTACCCCGTCCTGGTCACCTGTACTACCCCGTCCTGGTCACCTGTACTAACCGGTCCTGGACACCTGTACTATAATCCTTCCTGGTAACCTGTACTACCCCGTCCCGGTCACCTGTACTACCCCGTCCTGGTCACCTGTACTAAAACCCTTCCTGGTAACCTGTACTACCCCGTCCTGGTCACCTGTACTACCCCGTCCCGGTCACCTGTATTAACCCGTCCTGGACACCTGTACTAATCCTTCCTGGTAACCTGTACTACCCCATCCTGATCACCTGTACAAACCCTTCCTGGTCACCTGTACTACCCCTTCCTGGTCACCTGTACGAACCCGTCCTGGTCACCTCTACGAACCCGTCCTGGTCACCTGTACTAACCCTTCCTGGTCACCTGTACTAACCCTTCCTGGTCACCTGTACTAACCCTTCCTGGTCACCTGTACTACCCCTTCCCGGTCACCTGTACTACCCCTTCCCGGTCACCTGTACTACCCCGTCCCGGTCACCTGTACTAACCCTTCCCGGTCACCTGTACTAACCCTTCCCGGTCACCTGTACTAACCCTTCCCGGTCACCTGTACTACCCCGTCCCGGTCACCTGTACTACCCCGTCCCGGTCACCTGTACTACCCTTACCTGGTCACCTGTACTAACCCGTCCTGGTCACCTGTACTACCCCTTCCTGGTCACCTGTACTACCCCTTCCTGGTCACCTGTACGAACCCGTCCTGGTCACCTCTACGAACCCGTCCTGGTCACCTCTACGAACCCGTCCTGGTCACCTGTACTAACCCTTCCTGGTCACCTGTACTATAATCCTTCCTGGTCACCTGTACTAACCCTTCCTGGTCACCTGTACTATAATCCTTCCTGGTCACCTGTACTACCCCATCCTGATCACCTGTACTAACCCTTCCTGGTCACCTGTACTACCCCTTCCTGGTCACCTGTACTACCCCTTCCTGGTCACCTGTACGAACCCGTCCTGGTCACCTCTACGAACCCGTCCTGGTCACCTGTACTAACCCTTCCTGGTCACCTGTACTAACCCTTCCTGGTCACCTGTACAAACCCTTCCTGGTCACCTGTACGAACCCGTCCTGGTCACCTCTACGAACCCGTCCTGGTCACCTGTACTAACCCTTCCTGGTAACCTGTACTACCCCGTCCCGGTCACCTGTACTACCCCGTCCTGGTCACCTGTACTAACCCTTCCGGGTCACCTGTACTACCCCGTCCTGGTCACCTGTACTAACCCTTCCGGGTCACCTGTACTACCCCGTCCTGGTCACCTATACTAACCCTTCCTGGTAACCTGTACTACCCCGTCCTGGTCACCTGTACTACCCCGTCCTGGTCACCTGTACTAACCCGTCCTGGTCACCTGTACTAACCCGTCCTGGTCACCTGTACTACCCTTTCCTGGTCACCTGTACTAACCCTTCCTGGTCACCTGTACTACCCCTTCCTGGTCACCTGTACGAACCCGTCCCGGTCACCTGTACTACCCCGTCCCAGTCACCTGTACTAACCCTTCCTGGTTACCTGTACTAATCCTTCCTGGTAACCTGTACTACCCCATCCTGATCACCTGTACTACCCCGTCCTGGTCACCTGTACTAACCCTTCCTGGTCACCTGTACTAACCCTTCCTGGTCACCTGTACTAACCCTTCCTGGTCACCTGTACTATCCCGTCCTGGTCACCTGTACTACCCCTTCCCGGTCACCTGTACTAACCCTTCCTGGTCACCTGTACTACCCCGTCCCGGTCACCTGTACTACCCCTTCCCGGTCACCTGTACTAACCCTTCCCGGTCACCTGTACTACCCCGTCCCGGTCACCTGTACTACCCCGTCCCGGTCACCTGTACTACCCTGTCCTGGTCACCTGTACTAACCCTTCCTGGTCACCTGTACTACCCCGTCCTGGTCACCTGTACGAACCCGTCCTGGTCACCTGTACGAACCCGTCCTGGTCACCTGTACGAACCCGTCCTGGTCACCTATACTAACCCTTCCTGGTCACCTGTACTATAATCCTTCCTGGTCACCTGTACTACCCCGTCCTGGTCACCTGTACTACCCCGTCCTGGTCACCTGTACTACCCCGTCCTGGTCACCTGTACTACCCCGTCCTGGTCACCTGTACTAACCGGTCCTGGACACCTGTACTATAATCCTTCCTGGTAACCTGTACTACCCCGTCCCGGTCACCTGTACTACCCCGTCCTGGTCACCTGTACTAAAACCCTTCCTGGTAACCTGTACTACCCCGTCCTGGTCACCTGTACTACCCCGTCCCGGTCACCTGTATTAACCCGTCCTGGACACCTGTACTAATCCTTCCTGGTAACCTGTACTACCCCATCCTGATCACCTGTACAAACCCTTCCTGGTCACCTGTACTACCCCTTCCTGGTCACCTGTACGAACCCGTCCTGGTCACCTCTACGAACCCGTCCTGGTCACCTGTACTAACCCTTCCTGGTCACCTGTACTAACCCTTCCTGGTCACCTGTACTAACCCTTCCTGGTTACCTGTACTAATCCTTCCTGGTAACCTGTACTACCCCATCCTGATCACCTGTACTACCCCGTCCTGGTCACCTGTACTAACCCTTCCTGGTCACCTGTACTAACCCTTCCTGGTCACCTGTACTAACCCTTCCTGGTCACCTGTACTATCCCGTCCTGGTCACCTGTACTACCCCTTCCCGGTCACCTGTACTAACCCTTCCTGGTCACCTGTACTACCCCGTCCCGGTCACCTGTACTACCCCTTCCCGGTCACCTGTACTAACCCTTCCCGGTCACCTGTACTACCCCGTCCCGGTCACCTGTACTACCCCGTCCCGGTCACCTGTACTACCCTGTCCTGGTCACCTGTACTAACCCTTCCTGGTCACCTGTACTACCCCGTCCTGGTCACCTGTACGAACCCGTCCTGGTCACCTGTACGAACCCGTCCTGGTCACCTGTACGAACCCGTCCTGGTCACCTATACTAACCCTTCCTGGTCACCTGTACTATAATCCTTCCTGGTCACCTGTACTACCCCGTCCTGGTCACCTGTACTACCCCGTCCTGGTCACCTGTACTACCCCGTCCTGGTCACCTGTACTACCCCGTCCTGGTCACCTGTACTAACCGGTCCTGGACACCTGTACTATAATCCTTCCTGGTAACCTGTACTACCCCGTCCCGGTCACCTGTACTACCCCGTCCTGGTCACCTGTACTAAAACCCTTCCTGGTAACCTGTACTACCCCGTCCTGGTCACCTGTACTACCCCGTCCCGGTCACCTGTATTAACCCGTCCTGGACACCTGTACTAATCCTTCCTGGTAACCTGTACTACCCCATCCTGATCACCTGTACAAACCCTTCCTGGTCACCTGTACTACCCCTTCCTGGTCACCTGTACGAACCCGTCCTGGTCACCTCTACGAACCCGTCCTGGTCACCTGTACTAACCCTTCCTGGTCACCTGTACTAACCCTTCCTGGTCACCTGTACTAACCCTTCCTGGTCACCTGTACTACCCCTTCCCGGTCACCTGTACTACCCCTTCCCGGTCACCTGTACTACCCCGTCCCGGTCACCTGTACTAACCCTTCCCGGTCACCTGTACTAACCCTTCCCGGTCACCTGTACTAACCCTTCCCGGTCACCTGTACTACCCCGTCCCGGTCACCTGTACTACCCCGTCCCGGTCACCTGTACTACCCTTACCTGGTCACCTGTACTAACCCTTCCTGGTCACCTGTACTACCCCGTCCTTGTCACCTGTACGAACCCGTCCTGGTCACCTGTACGAACCCGTCCTGGTCACCTGTACGAACCCGTCCTGGTCACCTGTACTAACCCTTCCTGGTCACCTATACTAACCCTTCCTGGTCACCTGTACTATAATCCTTCCTGGTAACCTGTACTACCCCGTCCCGGTCACCTGTACGAACCCGTCCTGGTCACCTCTACGAACCCGTCCTGGTCACCTGTACTAACCCTTCCTGGTCACCTGTACTACCCCATCCTGATCACCTGTACTAACTCTTCCTGGTCACCTGTACTACCCCTTCCTGGTCACCTGTACGAACCCGTCCTGGTCACCTCTACGAACCCGTCCTGGTCACCTGTACTAACCCTTCCTGGTCACCTGTACTAACCCTTCCTGGTCACCTGTACTAACCCTTCCTGGTCACCTGTACTACCCCTTCCCGGTCACCTGTACTACCCCTTCCCGGTCACCTGTACTACCCCGTCCCGGTCACCTGTACTAACCCTTCCCGGTCACCTGTACTACCCCGTCCTGGTAACCTGTACTACCCCGTCCTGGTAACCTGTACTATCCCGTCCTGGTCACCTGTACTACCCCGTCCTGGTCACCTGTACTAACCGGTCCTGGACACCTGTACTATAATCCTTCCTGGTAACCTGTACTACCCCGTCCCGGTCACCTGTACTACCCCGTCCTGGTCACCTGTACTAAAACCCTTCCTGGTAACCTGTACTACCCCGTCCTGGTCACCTGTACTACCCCGTCCCGGTCACCTGTATTAACCCGTCCTGGACACCTGTACTAATCCTTCCTGGTAACCTGTACTACCCCATCCTGATCACCTGTACTAACCCTTCCTGGTCACCTGTACTACCCCTTCCTGGTCACCTGTACGAACCCGTCCTGGTCACCTCTACGAACCCGTCCTGGTCACCTGTACTAACCCTTCCTGGTCACCTGTACTAACCCTTCCTGGTCACCTGTACTAACCCTTCCTGGTCACCTGTACTACCCCTTCCCGGTCACCTGTACTACCCCTTCCCGGTCACCTGTACTACCCCGTCCCGGTCACCTGTACTAACCCTTCCCGGTCACCTGTACTACCCCGTCCTGGTAACCTGTACTACCCCGTCCTGGTAACCTGTACTACCCCGTCCTGGTCACCTGTACTACCCCTTCCCGGTCACCTGTACTAACCCTTCCCGGTCACCTGTACTAACCCTTCCCGGTCACCTGTACTACCCCGTCCCGGTCACCTGTACTACCCCGTCCCGGTCACCTGTACTACCCTTACCTGGTCACCTGTACTAACCCTTCCTGGTCACCTGTACTACCCCGTCCTGGTCACCTGTACGAACCCGTCCTGGTCACCTGTACGAACCCGTCCTGGTCACCTGTACGAACCCGTCCTGGTCACCTGTACTAACCCTTCCTGGTCACCTATACTAACCCTTCCTGGTCACCTGTACTATAATCCTTCCTGGTAACCTGTACTACCCCGTCCCGGTCACCTGTACTATAACCCTTCCTGGTCACCTGTACTACCCCTTCCTGGTCACCTGTACTACCCCTTCCTGGTCACCTGTACTACCCCGTCCTGGTCACCTGTACTACCCCGTCCTGGTCACCTGTACTACCCCGTCCTGGTCACCTGTACTAACCCGTCCTGGACACCTGTACTATAATCCTTCCTGGTAACCTGTACTAATCCTTCCTGGTAACCTGTACTACCCCATCCTGATCACCTGTACTAACCCTTCCTGGTCACCTGTACTACCCCTTCCTGGTCACCTGTACGAACCCGTCCTGGTCACCTCTACGAACCCGTCCTGGTCACCTGTACTAACCCTTCCTGGTCACCTGTACTAACCCTTCCTGGTCACCTGTACTAACCCTTCCTGGTCACCTGTACTAATCCTTCCTGGTAACCTGTACTACCCCATCCTGATCACCTGTACTAACCCTTCCTGGTCACCTGTACTACCCCTTCCTGGTCACCTGTACGAACCCGTCCTGGTCACCTCTACGAACCCGTCCTTGTCACCTGTACTAACCCTTCCTGGTCACCTGTACTAACCCTTCCTGGTCACCTGTACTAACCCTTCCTGGTCACCTGTACTAATCCTTCCTGGTAACCTGTACTACCCCATCCTGATCACCTGTACTAACCCTTCCTGGTCACCTGTACTACCCCTTCCTGGTCACCTGTACGAACCCGTCCTGGTCACCTCTACGAACCCGTCCTGGTCACCTCTACTAACCCTTCCTGGTCACCTGTACTAACCCTTCCTGGTCACCTGTACTAACCCTTCCTGGTCACCTGTACTAACCCTTCCTGGTCACCTGTACTACCCCTTCCCGGTCACCTGTACTACCCCTTCCCGGTCACCTGTACTACCCCTTCCCGGTCACCTGTACTACCCCGTCCCGGTCACCTGTACTAACCCTTCCCGGTCACCTGTACTACCCCGTCCTGGTAACCTGTACTACCCCGTCCTGGTCACCTGTACTACCCCGTCCTGGTCACCTGTACTATAACCCTTCCTGGTAACCTGTACTACCCCGTCCCGGTCACCTGTACTACCCCGTCCCGGTCACCTGTACTACCCCGTCCTGGTCACCTGTACTATAACACTTCCTGGTAACCTGTACTACCCCGTCCTGGTCACCTGTACTAACCCGTCCTGGTCACCTGTACGAACCCGTCCTGGTCACCTGTACTACCCCGTCCTGGTCACCTGTACTACCCCGTCCTGGTCACCTGTACTAACCCTTCCTGGTCACCTGTACTACCCCTTCCTGGTCACCTGTACTACCCCTTCCTGGTCACCTGTACGAACCCGTCCTGGTCACCTCTACGAACCCGTCCTGGTCACCTCTACGAACCCGTCCTGGTCACCTGTACTAACCCTTCCTGGTCACCTGTACTATAATCCTTCCTGGTCACCTGTACTAACCCTTCCTGGTCACCTGTACTATAATCCTTCCTGGTCACCTGTACTACCCCATCCTGATCACCTGTACTAACCCTTCCTGGTCACCTGTACTACCCCTTCCTGGTCACCTGTACTACCCCTTCCTGGTCACCTGTACGAACCCGTCCTGGTCACCTCTACGAACCCGTCCTGGTCACCTGTACTAACCCTTCCTGGTCACCTGTACTAACCCTTCCTGGTCACCTGTACAAACCCTTCCTGGTCACCTGTACGAACCCGTCCTGGTCACCTCTACGAACCCGTCCTGGTCACCTGTACTAACCCTTCCTGGTAACCTGTACTACCCCGTCCCGGTCACCTGTACTACCCCGTCCTGGTCACCTGTACTAACACTTCCGGGTCACCTGTACTACCCCGTCCTGGTCACCTGTACTAACCCTTCCGGGTCACCTGTACTACCCCGTCCTGGTCACCTATACTAACCCTTCCTGGTAACCTGTACTACCCCGTCCTGGTCACCTGTACTACCCCGTCCTGGTCACCTGTACTAACCCGTCCTGGTCACCTGTACTAACCCGTCCTGGTCACCTGTACTACCCTTTCCTGGTCACCTGTACTAACCCTTCCTGGTCACCTGTACTAACCCTTCCTGGTCACCTGTACGAACCCGTCCCGGTCACCTGTACTACCCCGTCCCAGTCACCTGTACTAACCCTTCCTGGTTACCTGTACTAATCCTTCCTGGTAACCTGTACTACCCCATCCTGATCACCTGTACTACCCCGTCCTGGTCACCTGTACTAACCCTTCCTGGTCACCTGTACTAACCCTTCCTGGTCACCTGTACTAACCCTTCCTGGTCACCTGTACTATCCCGTCCTGGTCACCTGTACTACCCCTTCCCGGTCACCTGTACTAACCCTTCCTGGTCACCTGTACTACCCCGTCCCGGTCACCTGTACTACCCCTTCCCGGTCACCTGTACTAACCCTTCCCGGTCACCTGTACTACACCGTCCCAGTCACCTGTACTACCCCGTCCCGGTCACCTGTACTACCCTGTCCTGGTCACCTGTACTAACCCTTCCTGGTCACCTGTACTACCCCGTCCTGGTCACCTGTACGAACCCGTCCTGGTCACCTGTACGAACCCGTCCTGGTCACCTGTACGAACCCGTCCTGGTCACCTGTACTAACCCTTCCTGGTCACCTATACTAACCCTTCCTGGTCACCTGTACTATAATCCTTCCTGGTCACCTGTACTACCCCGTCCTGGTCACCTGTACTACCCCGTCCTGGTCACCTGTACTACCCCGTCCTGGTCACCTGTACTACCCCGTCCTGGTCACCTGTACTAACCGGTCCTGGACACCTGTACTATAATCCTTCCTGGTAACCTGTACTACCCCGTCCCGGTCACCTGTACTACCCCGTCCTGGTCACCTGTACTAAAACCCTTCCTGGTAACCTGTACTACCCCGTCCTGGTCACCTGTACTACCCCGTCCCGGTCACCTGTATTAACCCGTCCTGGACACCTGTACTAATCCTTCCTGGTAACCTGTACTACCCCATCCTGATCACCTGTACTAACCCTTCCTGGTCACCTGTACTACCCCTTCCTGGTCACCTGTACGAACCCGTCCTGGTCACCTCTACGAACCCGTCCTGGTCACCTGTACTAACCCTTCCTGGTCACCTGTACTAACCCTTCCTGGTCACCTGTACTAACCCTTCCTGGTCACCTGTACTACCCCTTCCCGGTCACCTGTACTACCCCTTCCCGGTCACCTGTACTACCCCTTCCCGGTCACCTGTACTACCCCGTCCCGGTCACCTGTACTAACCCTTCCCGGTCACCTGTACTACCCCGTCCTGGTAACCTGTACTACCCCGTCCTGGTCACCTGTACTATCCCGTCCTGGTCACCTGTACTATAACCCTTCCTGTTCACCTGTACTACCCCGTCCTTGTCACCTGTACTACCCCTTCCCGGTCACCTGTACTAACCCTTCCCGGTCACCTGTACTAACCCTTCCCGGTCACCTGTACTACCCCGTCCCGGTCACCTGTACTACCCCGTCCCGGTCACCTGTACTACCCCGTCCTGGTCACCTGTACTATAACTCTTCCTGGTAACCTGTACTACCCCGTCCTGGTCACCTGTACTAACCCGTCCTGGTCACCTGTACGAACCCGTCCTGGTCACCTGTACTACCCCGTCCTGGTCACCTGTACTACCCCGTCCTGGTCACCTGTACTAACCCTTCCTGGTCACCTGTACTACCCCTTCCTGGTCACCTGTACGAACCCGTCCTGGTCACCTCTACGAACCCGTCCTGGTCACCTGTACTAAACCTTCCTGGTCACCTGTACTATAATCCTTCCTGGTAACCTGTACTATAATCCTTCCTGGTCACCTGTACTATAATCCTTCCTGGTCACCTGTACTACCCCATCCTGATCACCTGTACTAACCCTTCCTGGTCACCTGTACTACCCCTTCCTGGTCACCTCTACGAACCCTTCCTGGTCACCTGTACGAACCCGTCCTGGTCACCTCTACGAACCCGTCCTGGTCACCTGTACTAACCCTTCCTGGTCACCTGTACTAACCCTTCCTGGTCACCTGTACAAACCCTTCCTGGTCACCTGTACGAACCCGTCCTGGTCACCTGTACTAACCCTTCCTGGTTACCTGTACGACCCCTTCCTGGTCACCTGTACGACCCCGTCCTGGTCACCTGTACTAACCCTTCCTGGTGACCTGTACGAACCCGTCCTGGTCACCTGTACTACCCCGTCCTGGTCACCTGTACGAACCCGTCCTGGTCACCTGTACGAACCCGTCCCGGTCACCTGTACTACCCCGTCCCGGTCACCTGTACTACCCCGTCCCGGTCACCTGTACTACCCCGTCCCGGTCACCTGTACGAACCCGTCCCGGTCACCTGTACTATAACCCTTCCCGGTAACCTGTCCTACCCCGTCCCGGTCACCTGTACTACCCCGTCCCGGTCACCTGTACTACCCCGTCCCGGTCACCTGTACTATAACCCTTCGTGGTCACCTGTACTACCCCGTCCTGGTCACATGTACTACCCCGTCCTGGTCACCTGTACTACCCCGTCCTGGTCACCTGTACTACCCCGTCCTGGTCACTTGTACGAACCCGTCCTGGTCACCTGTACGAACCCGTCCTGGTCACCTGTACTACCCCGTCATGGTCACCTGTACTACCCTGTCCTGGTCACCTGTACTAACCCTTCCTGGTCACCTGTACTAACCCGTCCTGGTCACCTGTACGAACCCGTCCTGGTCACCTGTACGAACCCGTCCTGGTCACCTGTACGAACCCGTCCTGGTCACCTGTACGAACCCGTCCTGGTCACCTGTACGAACACGTCCTGGTCACCTGTACTACCCCGTCCTGGTCACCTGTACTACCCCGTCCTGGTCACCTGTACTACCCCGTCCTGGTCACCTGTACTACCCCGTCCTGGTCACCTGTACTACCCCGTCCTGGTCACCTGTACTAACCGGTCCTGGACACCTGTACTATAATCCTTCCTGGTAACCTGTACTAACCCTTCCTGGTCACCTGTTATATAATCCTTCCTGGTAACCTGTACTACCCCGTCCTGATCACCTGTACTAACCCTTCCTGGTCACCTGTACTACCCCTTCCTGGTCACCTGTACTACCCCTTCCTGGTCACCTCTACTACCCCTTCCCGGTCACCTGTACTACCCCTTCCCGGTCACCTGTACTACCCCTTCCCGGTCACCTGTACTACCCCGTCCCGGTCACCTGTACTACCCCGTCCCGGTCACCTGTACTACCCCGTCCCGGTCACCTGTACGAACCCTTCCCGGTCACCTGTACTAACCCTTCCCGGTCACCTGTACTAACCCTTCCCGGTCACCTGTACTACCCCTTCCCGGTCACCTGTACTACCCCGTCCCGGTCACCTGTACTACCCCTTCCCGGTCACCTGTACTACCCCGTCCCGGTCACCTGTACGAACCCGTCCCGGTCACCTGTACGAACCCGTCACGGTCACCTGTACGAACCCGTCCTGGTCACCTGTACTAAACCTTCCTGGTCACCTGTACTAATCCTTCCTGGTAACCTGTACTACCCCATCCTGATCACCTGTACTACCCCGTCCTGGTCACCTGTACTACCCCGTCCTGGTCACCTGTACTAACCCTTCCTGGTCACCTGTACTAACCCTTCCCGGTCACCTGTACTACCCCGTCCCGGTCACCTGTACTACCCCTTCCCGGTCACCTGTACTACCCCTTCCCGGTCACCTGTACTAACCCTTCCCGGTCACCTGTACTACCCCGTCCCGGTCACCTGTACTACCCCGTCCTGGTCACCTGTACTACCCCGTCCCGGTCACCTGTACTACCCCGTCCCGATCACCTGTACTAACCCTTCCCGGTCACCTGTACTACCCCTTCCTGGTCACCTGTACGAACCCGTCCTGGTCACCTCTACGAACCCGTCCTGGTCACCTGTACTAACCCTTCCCGGTCACCTGTACTACCCCGTCCCGGTCACCTGTACTAACCCTTCCCGGTCACCTGTACTACCCCGTCCTGGTAACCTGTACTACCCCGTCCTGGTCACCTGTACTACCCCGTCCTGGTCACCTGTACTATAACCCTTCCTGGTCACCTGTACTACCACCTGTACTACCCCGTCCCGGTCACCTGTACTACCCCTTCCCGGTCACCTGTACTAACCCTTCCCGGTCACCTGTACTACCCCGTCCCGGTCACCTGTACTACCCCGTCCCGGTCACCTGTACTACCCCGTCCCGGTCACCTCTACGAACCCGTCCCGGTCACCTGTACTAACCCTTCCTGGTCACCTGTACTACCCCGTCCTGGTCACCTGTACGAACCCGTCCTGGTCACCTGTACGAACCCGTCCTGGTCACCTGTACTACCCCGTCCCGGTCACCTGTACTACCCTGTCCTGGTCACCTGTACTAACCCTTCCTGGTCACCTGTACTACCCCGTCCTGGTCACCTGTACGAACCCGTCCTGGTCACCTGTACGAACCCGTCCTGGTCACCTGTACGAACCCGTCCTGGTCACCTGTACTAACCCTTCCTGGTCACCTATACTAACCCTTCCTGGTCACCTGTACTATAATCCTTCCTGGTCACCTGTACTACCCCGTCCTGGTCACCTGTACTACCCCGTCCTGGTCACCTGTACTACCCCGTCCTGGTCACCTGTACTACCCCGTCCTGGTCACCTGTACTAACCGGTCCTGGACACCTGTACTATAATCCTTCCTGGTAACCTGTACTACCCCGTCCCGGTCACCTGTACTACCCCGTCCTGGTCACCTGTACTAAAACCCTTCCTGGTAACCTGTACTACCCCGTCCTGGTCACCTGTACTACCCCGTCCCGGTCACCTGTATTAACCCGTCCTGGACACCTGTACTAATCCTTCCTGGTAACCTGTACTACCCCATCCTGATCACCTGTACTAACCCTTCCTGGTCACCTGTACTACCCCTTCCTGGTCACCTGTACGAACCCGTCCTGGTCACCTCTACGAACCCGTCCTGGTCACCTGTACTAACCCTTCCTGGTCACCTGTACTAACCCTTCCTGGTCACCTGTACTAACCCTTCCTGGTCACCTGTACTACCCCTTCCCGGTCACCTGTACTACCCCTTCCCGGTCACCTGTACTACCCCTTCCCGGTCACCTGTACTACCCCGTCCCGGTCACCTGTACTAACCCTTCCCGGTCACCTGTACTACCCCGTCCTGGTAACCTGTACTACCCCGTCCTGGTCACCTGTACTATCCCGTCCTGGTCACCTGTACTATAACCCTTCCTGTTCACCTGTACTACCCCGTCCTTGTCACCTGTACTACCCCTTCCCGGTCACCTGTACTAACCCTTCCCGGTCACCTGTACTAACCCTTCCCGGTCACCTGTACTACCCCGTCCCGGTCACCTGTACTACCCCGTCCCGGTCACCTGTACTACCCCGTCCTGGTCACCTGTACTATAACTCTTCCTGGTAACCTGTACTACCCCGTCCTGGTCACCTGTACTAACCCGTCCTGGTCACCTGTACGAACCCGTCCTGGTCACCTGTACTACCCCGTCCTGGTCACCTGTACTACCCCGTCCTGGTCACCTGTACTAACCCTTCCTGGTCACCTGTACTACCCCTTCCTGGTCACCTGTACGAACCCGTCCTGGTCACCTCTACGAACCCGTCCTGGTCACCTGTACTAAACCTTCCTGGTCACCTGTACTATAATCCTTCCTGGTAACCTGTACTATAATCCTTCCTGGTCACCTGTACTATAATCCTTCCTGGTCACCTGTACTACCCCATCCTGATCACCTGTACTAACCCTTCCTGGTCACCTGTACTACCCCTTCCTGGTCACCTCTACGAACCCTTCCTGGTCACCTGTACGAACCCGTCCTGGTCACCTCTACGAACCCGTCCTGGTCACCTGTACTAACCCTTCCTGGTCACCTGTACTAACCCTTCCTGGTCACCTGTACAAACCCTTCCTGGTCACCTGTACGAACCCGTCCTGGTCACCTGTACTAACCCTTCCTGGTTACCTGTACGACCCCTTCCTGGTCACCTGTACGACCCCGTCCTGGTCACCTGTACTAACCCTTCCTGGTGACCTGTACGAACCCGTCCTGGTCACCTGTACTACCCCGTCCTGGTCACCTGTACGAACCCGTCCTGGTCACCTGTACGAACCCGTCCCGGTCACCTGTACTACCCCGTCCCGGTCACCTGTACTACCCCGTCCCGGTCACCTGTACTACCCCGTCCCGGTCACCTGTACGAACCCGTCCCGGTCACCTGTACTATAACCCTTCCCGGTAACCTGTCCTACCCCGTCCCGGTCACCTGTACTACCCCGTCCCGGTCACCTGTACTACCCCGTCCCGGTCACCTGTACTATAACCCTTCGTGGTCACCTGTACTACCCCGTCCTGGTCACATGTACTACCCCGTCCTGGTCACCTGTACTACCCCGTCCTGGTCACCTGTACTACCCCGTCCTGGTCACTTGTACGAACCCGTCCTGGTCACCTGTACGAACCCGTCCTGGTCACCTGTACTACCCCGTCATGGTCACCTGTACTACCCTGTCCTGGTCACCTGTACTAACCCTTCCTGGTCACCTGTACTAACCCGTCCTGGTCACCTGTACGAACCCGTCCTGGTCACCTGTACGAACCCGTCCTGGTCACCTGTACGAACCCGTCCTGGTCACCTGTACGAACCCGTCCTGGTCACCTGTACGAACACGTCCTGGTCACCTGTACTACCCCGTCCTGGTCACCTGTACTACCCCGTCCTGGTCACCTGTACTACCCCGTCCTGGTCACCTGTACTACCCCGTCCTGGTCACCTGTACTACCCCGTCCTGGTCACCTGTACTAACCGGTCCTGGACACCTGTACTATAATCCTTCCTGGTAACCTGTACTAACCCTTCCTGGTCACCTGTTATATAATCCTTCCTGGTAACCTGTACTACCCCGTCCTGATCACCTGTACTAACCCTTCCTGGTCACCTGTACTACCCCTTCCTGGTCACCTGTACTACCCCTTCCTGGTCACCTCTACTACCCCTTCCCGGTCACCTGTACTACCCCTTCCCGGTCACCTGTACTACCCCTTCCCGGTCACCTGTACTACCCCGTCCCGGTCACCTGTACTACCCCGTCCCGGTCACCTGTACTACCCCGTCCCGGTCACCTGTACGAACCCTTCCCGGTCACCTGTACTAACCCTTCCCGGTCACCTGTACTAACCCTTCCCGGTCACCTGTACTACCCCTTCCCGGTCACCTGTACTACCCCGTCCCGGTCACCTGTACTACCCCTTCCCGGTCACCTGTACTACCCCGTCCCGGTCACCTGTACGAACCCGTCCCGGTCACCTGTACGAACCCGTCACGGTCACCTGTACGAACCCGTCCTGGTCACCTGTACTAAACCTTCCTGGTCACCTGTACTAATCCTTCCTGGTAACCTGTACTACCCCATCCTGATCACCTGTACTACCCCGTCCTGGTCACCTGTACTACCCCGTCCTGGTCACCTGTACTAACCCTTCCTGGTCACCTGTACTAACCCTTCCCGGTCACCTGTACTACCCCGTCCCGGTCACCTGTACTACCCCTTCCCGGTCACCTGTACTACCCCTTCCCGGTCACCTGTACTAACCCTTCCCGGTCACCTGTACTACCCCGTCCCGGTCACCTGTACTACCCCGTCCTGGTCACCTGCACTACCCCGTCCCGGTCACCTGTACTACCCCGTCCCGATCACCTGTACTAACCCTTCCCGGTCACCTGTACTACCCCTTCCTGGTCACCTGTACGAACCCGTCCTGGTCACCTCTACGAACCCGTCCTGGTCACCTGTACTAACCCTTCCCGGTCACCTGTACTACCCCGTCCCGGTCACCTGTACTAACCCTTACCGGTCACCTGTACTACCCCGTCCTGGTAACCTGTACTACCCCGTCCTGGTCACCTGTACTACCCCGTCCTGGTCACCTGTACTATAACCCTTCCTGGTCACCTGTACTACCCCGTCCCGGTCACCTGTACTACCCCTTCCCGGTCACCTGTACTAACCCTTCCCGGTCACCTGTACTACCCCGTCCCGGTCACCTGTACTACCCCGTCCCGGTCACCTGTACTACCCCGTCCCGGTCACCTCTACGAACCCGTCCCGGTCACCTGTACTAACCCTTCCTGGTCACCTGTACTACCCCGTCCTGGTCACCTGTACGAACCCGTCCTGGTCACCTGTACGAACCCGTCCTGGTCACCTGTACGAACCCGTCCTGGTCACCTGTACTAACCCGTCCTGGTCACCTGTACTAACCCTTCCTGGTCACCTATACTAACCCTTCCTGGTCACCTATACTAACCCTTCCTGGTCACCTGTACTATAATCCTTCCTGGTAACCTGTACTACCCCGTCCCGGTCACCTGTACTATAACCCTTCCTGGTCACCTGTACTACCCCTTCCTGGTCACCTGTACTACCCCGTCCTGGTCACCTGTACTACCCCGTCCTGGTCACCTGTACTAACCCGTCCTGGACACCTGTACTATAATCCTTCCTGGTAACCTGTACTAATCCTTCCTGGTAACCTGTACTACCCCATCCTGATCACCTGTACTAACCCTTCCTGGTCACCTGTACTACCCCTTCCTGGTCACCTGTACGAACCCGTCCTGGTCACCTCTACGAACCCGTCCTGGTCACCTGTACTAACCCTTCCTGGTCACCTGTACTAACCCTTCCTGGTCACCTGTACTAACCCTTCCTGGTCACCTGTACGAACCCGTCCTGGTCACCTTTACGAACCAGTCCTGGTCACCTGTACGAACCCGTCCTGGACACCTGTACTATAATCCTTCCTGGTAACCTGTACTAATCCTTCCTGGTAACCTGTACTACCCCATCCTGATCACCTGTACTAACCCTTCCTGGTCACCTGTACTACCCCTTCCTGGTCACCTGTACTAACCCGTCCTGGTCACCTCTACGAACCCGTCCTGGTCACCTGTACTAACCCTTCCTGGTCACCTGTACTAACCCTTCCTGGTCACCTGTACTAACCCTTCCTGGTCACCTGTACTACCCCTTCCCGGTCACCTGTACTACCCCTTCCCGGTCACCTGTACTACCCCGTCCCGGTCATCTGTACTAACCCTTCCCGGTCACCTGTACTACCCCGTCCTGGTAACCTGTACTACCCCTTCCTGGTCACCTCTACTACCCCTTCCTGGTCACCTGTACTACCCCTTCCTGGTCACCTGTACTACCCCGTCCCGGTCACCTGTACTACCCCGTCCCGGTCACCTGTACGAACCCGTCCCGGTCACCTGTACTAACCCTTCCCGGTCACCTGTACTACCCCTTCCCGGTCACCTGTACTACCCCGTCCCGGTCACCTGTACTACCCCTTCCCGGTCACCTGTACTACCCCGTCCCGGTCACCTGTACGAACCCGTCCCTGTCACCTGTACGAACCCGTCACGGTCACCTGTACGAACCCGTCCTGGTCACCTATACTAACCCTTCCTGGTAACCTGTACTACCCCGTCCTGGTCACCTGTACTACCCCGTCCTGGTCACCTGTACTAACCCGTCCTGGTCACCTGTACTAACCCGTCCTGGTCACCTGTACTACCCTTTCCTGGTCACCTGTACTAACCCTTCCTGGTCACCTGTACTACCCCTTCCTGGTCACCTGTACGAACCCGTCCCGGTCACCTGTACGAACCCCGTCCCGGTCACCTGTACTACCCCGTCCCAGTCACCTGTACTAACCCTTCCCGGTTACCTGTACTAATCCTTCCTGGTAACCTGTACTACCCCATCCTGATCACCTGTACTACCCCGTCCTGGTCACCTGTACTAACCCTTCCTGGTCACCTGTACTAACCCTTCCTGGTCACCTGTACTAACCCTTCCTGGTCACCTGTACTATCCCGTCCTGGTCACCTGTACTACCCCTTCCCGGTCACCTGTACTAACCCTTCCTGGTCACCTGTACTACCCCGTCCTGGTCACCTGTACTACCCCGTCCCGGTCACCTGTACTACCCCTTCCCGGTCACCTGTACTAACCCTTCCCGGTCACCTGTACTACCCCGTCCCGGTCACCTGTACTACCCTGTCCTGGTCACCTGTACTAACCCTTCCTGGTCACCTGTACTACCCCGTCCTGGTCACCTGTACGAACCCGTCCTGGTCACCTGTACGAACCCGTCCTGGTCACCTGTACGAACCCGTCCTGGTCACCTGTACTAACCCTTCCTGGTCACCTATACTAACCCTTCCTGGTCACCTGTACTATAATCCTTCCTGGTCACCTGTACTACCCCGTCCTGGTCACCTGTACTACCCCGTCCTGGTCACCTGTACTACCCCGTCCTGGTCACCTGTACTACCCCGTCCTGGTCACCTGTACTAACCGGTCCTGGACACCTGTACTATAATCCTTCCTGGTAACCTGTACTACCCCGTCCCGGTCACCTGTACTACCCCGTCCTGGTCACCTGTACTAAAACCCTTCCTGGTAACCTGTACTACCCCGTCCTGGTCACCTGTACTACCCCGTCCCGGTCACCTGTATTAACCCGTCCTGGACACCTGTACTAATCCTTCCTGGTAACCTGTACTACCCCATCCTGATCACCTGTACTAACCCTTCCTGGTCACCTGTACTT
>NW_026601522.1:0-10000 GCF_029448725.1 Salvelinus fontinalis
CATTAGAACTGGGTTAGGTCTCTGCCATTAGAACTGGGTTAGGTCTCTACCATTAGAACTGGGTTAGGTCTCTGCCATTAGAACTGGGTTAGGTCCATACTGCATGGCAGCACAGCTGCATAGTGCACAAGAAGCAGCTGACTGTCCCATAGTACCTCAACGACACCACTTACAGCAGTACAGGTTATGTCTCTCTGGATACAGCTAGTAGGAACATTACAGCAGTACAGGTAATGTCTCTCTGGATACAGCTAGTAGGAACATTACAGCAGTACAGGTAATGTCTCTCTGGATACAGCTAGTAGGAACATTACAGCAGTACAGGTAATGTCTCTCTGGATACAGCTAGTCAGAACATTGTATAATCTAATGTTACATTTGATATTTCTAGTCAGAACATTGTATACTCCCCATTGTATGGTGGGGGGTCACAGTTAGGAGCTGAGAGGTGTGATGGTGGGGGGGTCACAGTTAGGAGCTGAGAGGTGGTGGTGGTGGGGGGTCACAGTTAGGAGCTGAGAGGTGGTGGTGGTGGGGGGTCACAGTTAGGAGCTGAGAGGTGGTGGTGGTGGGGGGTCACAGTTAGGAGCTGAGTATACAATGTTGCCATGGGGTAATTATGGGTAATTCTCAGGATGATACATCCTTTGTTTGCTCTCTGAAATCCCTCCGTTTCCTCTGCTGATGTGGAACAGGAAATAGCTGGAAAAACTCCAGGTTTTTATCTCTCTGTCTGTGTTTCATCACCTTAAACACTCCAGAGGTGGAATACAAGAACCTGGCCCGGCCACGCCCCCGGCCACGCCCCCGACCACGCCACACGCGCCCGGCCACGCCCCCGGCCAATCCTCCCCTGGCCTGCATGAGCAGAGAAGAGCAGAGGGAAGTAAGTGTTTACCTGTCTCAGGTGTCAGGTGTCATCATGTTGTCATTTACCTGAACTGGGGAAGCAGGTAAAACTTCCTGATTGGACAATCCCACTGTTGTTACATGCTCTCTGCATGACACAGTACACACACTCATGCCCCAACACACCCCCACACACACACACACGCACACGCACGCACGCACGCACGCACGTACGCACACACACACACACACACACACACACACACACACACACACACACACACACACACACACACACACACACACACACACACACACACACACACACACACACACACACACACACACACACACACACACACACATTTAGACACAAACACAAGTACACACACTTGGACACACACACACACGTCAACGATAGTTAATGTTATTGTGTGTTCCAGACACTATCAGTAATGACCATCCAAGGTCTAGATAATATGTTTTATTGAGTATAATGACAGCACCTCTGTTTCTGTCATCAACTCTCACTGAATTGAGAGATATTATATATTGTTTGCTATAATAATGAAGGCCTAACTTGCCTGTGTAATTTTACTGAAAATGATTCCTATTTCTATATCACAGTCTGTAGATGTTTTCCAGACACAGATTACGTCTAGTACTGGATGGACTCAATGGAGAATCTCCGGGAAACTGGCCCAATCAATTTAGGAACCATTTATTGATGAACTCACCCTTAAACGTTGCTCTGTGGTCGTTGTACACAGTGAACAATGTATTTCTATGGAAGTAGACTTATATAGTTATATATGTCTGTGTGTTGAATGTGTGAATTTAATGTGTTTGTGTGTTCAGCGTCTATAGATCATTCTGGAAAAATCAAGTGATTCTACCTCTGTCTAAGTCTACACTGTATTCTAGTCAAGGCTCCTCCTATATAACTACTGCTGTACACGTTTAAAGTTATTCTACCTCTGTCTAAGTCTATAACGTACACTGTGTAAAGACACAGTAATATATTTGACAAGAAGAATGTGCTTTTGAAAAGTTTTTTATTTTCGGAGTCTTAGGTTACAAACACTGTGGCAAATTCAATACATTTCCCCATGTTACAGACAGCTGCATTCACTTCCTATATAAATACAATAACTTTATAACAAAATACATATTTGCTCAATAGATGTATAAATAACTTAAACATTTCATAATAATTTAACAATGACAATAACTTAAAAATTGAATAAATTCTCTGTTTAAATATATTCTCCAAAAAGCTGAATAAATATAGTATTATTATTGTGTCCAGCACAAGATGTAGAAAGTAAGGGCCACAATGTGGCTACATATGAAATGCTCAAGACCCTGCTCATTTGATGTGAACAGATTCGTGATGCATTTGAAATACATTTCACCAGTTTGCATGTTTCTTAGTAACAACAAAAAATAGATCAATACTAAATTAGCAATGCAAAATGAATACAAAAAACCACAATATCCTCATAAGATATAAGGTACAGAAACATAGCATGACTAAAATCTAGATGTACATCTCTATGTAATGATATAGATGTGTTGGATCTAGATGTACATCTCTATGTGATGATATAGATGTGTTGGATCTAGATGTACATCTCTATGTGATGATATAGATGTGTTGGATCTAGATGTACATCTCTATGTAATGATATAGATGTGTTGGATCTAGATGTACATCTCTATGTGATGATATAGATGTGTTGGATCTAGGTGTACATCTCTATGTGATGATATAGATGTGTTGGATCTAGATGTACATCTCTATGTGATGATATAGATGTGTTGGATCTAGATGTACATCTCTATGTGATGATATAGATGTGATGGATCTAGATGTACATCTCTATGTGATGATATAGGATGTAGTTGAATCCTGTATTAGGATCTAGGCGTGGACACAGAAGTCTTTCAGGAAGGTGAAGAGGATGTCAATCTCTCCAATGGCTTTCTTTATCCCTTTCCCCTCCTCCATCTGAAACAAGAAACCAAAAACAATGGGGTTTTAGACAAAGATCACATTCAATCAAACGTTCAATGGATTCATTTTAACTTGGATTAATGCATTAACTCTTTTTCATAACTTAGTTTGTCATGTTTCTTTGTGACACGTATGAAAATGATCAAGTCTGTACAGGTATAATGGAGAATTACCTCGGCCAACTTCTTGCGGAAAGCAATGCTGTGGTCGTGGTCATTGTAGTGTTTAACAGCCTAGAAGAAAGAGAGGGAAAATCAGTCCCTTTCTCTGAGTGATATAAACACCATCTCTACACAATATCACACTTTAGATCTCTGACTAAGAGAGAGAGGAGAGACGAAGAGAGAGGAAGAGAGAGGAAGAGAGAGGAAGAGAGAGGAAGAGAGGAAGAGAGAGGAAGAGAGACGAAGAGAGGAAGAGAGACGAAGAGAGACGAAGAGAGACGAAGAGAGAGAGAGAGACATAGAGAGAGACAGACAGAGTGAAACATAGCAGTGTGTTGAAAAGGTAAAGAATGGATGAAGAGAGAGGGGGATGAAACAAAGGAGTGTAGATGAAGCAGACGACAGAGAGGAGAACTTACACAGCCGTGTTCCTTCAGGTCTCTGCTGACTCGGGCCAGGTCTTCCTTCAGGGCAGGGAGTTTAGGATGATGCTTGTCCTGCTTCTCCTTAGTGGTCAGGATGTTACTCAGGTAGAAGTCCAGGATGTTAGCATGCAGGCAGCAGATGTCACTGTGGTTCTGCCATTGGAGACATCAGTTCAAAGTTCAGTTCAAATGCATCAATTCATTAGTATGATATGAGTAGTATTGTCTACAGCTGCATCAGTTCATTAGTATGATATGAGTAGTATTGTCTACAGCTGCATCAGGTGGTAGACATAGAACATACAACACTAAACTAAATACCATTTAACACCAAGCTGTGAAATAATGTAGCTAGACATGGATTAACATGACATTACTCATTGGTTTAATAGACAGACCTTTTTAGTATCGATGTCTGGCATCAGTTTAGTGTCCGTATCGGTGTCAGAACTCTGCGCCTGTTGAAACAGACGGGAATGGTATTTTTAGGCGTTTTAAAGTCATAATCATAATTAAATAAACCCGCATAAAATGACAAAATAATAAGCTACTAGTTCTACAAATATAATATATTTAGTTTAGTCCTACAATTATAAGCCATTATGGAATATGAAATATGATAAAGGAACGTACATGTTGAGCCACCAGCTGTACCATGGTGTCGGTATCCGCGCTGTGCAGGGGGGCGCTGAGCGGGCGATGGATGGAGTGCGCCACGGATTCGCGCAGCAGACAGACGCTCATCACCACTACCACAGCGGCTACGAGTTGGACCGTACTGAACTTCATATTGGCACCGGGAGATTTGTCTTTCTTCGTTTGAATAATAATGCGAAAATATCACAGTTCACCTGGAAAGAATAAATTACAGTCAGATAACATGTTTTGATTTAGGTCAGCCTTTTCTAATCCTATTGATAGAAAATACACGCTACAGGTGATCATACATCTATTTAACAAGAGAGACCTGTTGTAATACTACAACCAAGATCGCAGATTAGGCTGCTTACCTTACGGGTTAGTTTGGTAGATTGTCATGTTTTCTACCTGGTAGGGACAGTATTTATATTGTCTTGGAGACGTCATTGTGGTTCCTTTCTCTGCATTCAGGTCAATCCGCGGGTATCCCCCCTCGCTTCCGGCCTCCCTACCTGGGGTAACCAGGTCAACGTTATTACACCGAATTGCAAAACTATACAGAAATGTACACAAAAATAACATCATAGGCAGAAAAAAAGGGAAGTTGATTTATGAACAAAAAGATGACATAAGGTAAATCAATTTGTGTTCCTAAATTAATGATGTGGAATCAGTCATTCGTCAAAAAAGAGAACTGGTGGCCAAGGTTCTGGATGTTGTGCCTACGTCACCCAGTTAATTCATATTTGAACTGATTGCGTCAGTTTTCACCTCTGGTGGTTTAGGATGCTGGAACACCCGATAGAGCAGGTTTTCCCAAACTGGGCGTACGCCTAGTAAAAACGTGATTCACATTTTTAAACATTTTTTTATTATTTTTTATTATTGCTTCACATTTCCAAACAGTCCATTTCTATTTTCCAACGGGAAATTTTCTCTCGACTGAGTAGCCTCGTTTCACTGCCCAAAATATAATGAAACCATCTAGTGTTCAGCGGAATAACAACACAATGTCAAATACAGGAACACTAGTCAAATAATGAATATCCAATCATGTTAATGTTACTCTCTCGCGGGAATTCCACTAATGGTCCATATGTAGTAGAGGTCGACCACTATGATTTTTCAACGCAGATACCGATACCGATTATTGGAGGACCGAAGCAAGCAGATACCTGTTCATCGGCCGATTTTTTAAATTTATTTGTAATAATGACAATTACAACAATACTGAATGAACACTTATTTTAACTTAATATTATACATCAATAAAATCAATTTAGCCTCAAATAAATAGTGAAACATGTTCAATTTGGTTTAAATAATGCAAAAGTGTTGGAGAAGAAAGTAAAAGTGCAAAGTGCAATATGTGCCATGTAAGAAAGCTAACGCTTAAGTTCCTTGCTCAGAACATATGAAAGCTGGTGGTTCCTTTTAACATGAGACTTCAATATTCCCAGGTAAGAATTTTTAGGTTGTAGTTAATATAGTATTTATAGGACTATTTCTCTCTATACCATTTGTATTTCATATACCTTTGACTATTGGATGTTCTTATAGGCACTTTAGTATTGCCAGTGTAACAGTATAGCTTCCGTCCCTCTCCTCGCCCCTACCTGGGCTCGAACCAGGAACACATCGACAACAGCCACCCTCGAAGCAGCGTTACCCATGCAGAGCATGTCTCAGAGCGAGTCACAGTCTCAGAGCGAGTGACGTGCTTGAAGCATTGCGAAGAGCTGCTGGCAAAACGCACGAAAGTGCTGTTTGAATGAATGCTTACGAGCCGGCTGGTGCCTACCATCACTCAGTCAGACTGCTCTATCAAATCATAGACTTAATTATAACATAAGAACACACAGAAATACGAGCCTTAGGTCATTAATATGGTCGAATCCGGAAACTATAATTTCGAAAACAAAACGTTTATTCTTTCAGTGAAATACGGAACCGTTCCGTATTTTATCTAACGGGTGGCATCCATAAGTCTAAATATTTCTGTTACATTGCACAACATTCAATATTATGTCATAATTACGTAAAATTCTGTCAAATTAGTTCGCAACGAGCCAGGCGGCCCAAACTGTTGCATATACCCTGACTGCGTGCAATGAACGCAAGAGAAGTGACACAATTTCACCTGGTTAATATTGCCTGCTAACCTGGATTTCTTTTAGCTAAATATGCAGGTTTAAAAATATATACTTCTGTGTACTGATTTTAAGAAAGGCATTGATGTTTATGGTTAGGTAGAGTCGTGCAACGATTGTGGAAAAACAAAACAAACACAGCACAGGTACTCACACAACCTACGGACAATGGAACAATAAGCAACAACACCGGCCCTGAGGCTGATCACAGGAACGCAGAGCGAGTCGATCAGGACCCGATGCAGCTGCCGAAGTTGCATCATCGTCGGACGGGCCAGTTGCCGCTGCCGAAGATGCGGTGGTGCCGGACGGACCAGTCGCAGCGTTGTCAGACGGTCCCTTCCCGCTGTCTCCCTCCAAGGTTGAGACCCAAACATAAGAGCGAGGAGTACCTCGAATACATACATGGGGCTTGACTCGAAAACACAAGCGCTCAACATGCAGCACGAGAGCCAGAACAAACACAGCACAGATACTCACACAACCAACCTACAACAGAATAATAATCAACAGCCCAATGGGGAAACAAAGGGCACATTTACACAATTACAATCAGTGGGGAAATGGGCACCAGGTGTGCACACACAGTTCCAGAGGGATCCCTGACAAAGGAATGCCTTTGGCAGCAAGAGCTGGTTATCAAGGGGCAAAGTATTGACACATTTTTTTGAATTGAGAGACAAGCTTAAAATGATCTTTACTGACCATAATTTTCACTTGTCTAAACTCTTGCACGATGACGAGTTTCTCACACGACTGGCCTATCTGGGTGATGTTTTTTCTTGCCTGAAAGATCTGAATCTAGGATTACTCTCTGCAACTATATTCAATGTGCGGGACAAAATTGAGGCTATGATTAAGAAGTTGGAGCTCTTCTCTGTCTGCATTAACAAGGACAATACACAGGTCTTTCCATCATCGTAGGATTTTTGTGTGCAAATGAACTCAAGCTTACAGACAATGTCAAATGTGATATAGCGAAGCACCTGAGTGAGTTGGGTGCGCAATTACGCAGGTACTTTCCCGAAACGGATGACACAAACAACTGGATTTGTTATCCCTTTCATGCCCTGCCTCCAGTCCACTTACCGATATCTGAACAAGAAAGCCTCATCGAAATTGCAACAAGCGGTTCTGTGAAAATTGAATTTAATCAGAAGCCACTGCGAGATTTCTTGATTAGGCTGCACTCAGAGTATCCTGCCTTGGCAAATTGCGCTGTTAAGACACTGATGCCCTTTTCAACCATGTACCTATGTGAGAGTGGATTCTCGGCCCTCACTAGCATGAAAACTAAATACAGGCACAGACTGTGTGTGGAAAATGATTTAAGACTGAGACTCTCTCCAATACAACCCAACATTACAGAGTTCTGTGCATCCTTTCAAGCACAACCTTCTCATTAACCTGTGGTGTGTTATTCACTATTTCCAATGAACAAATAAGGTTTTATATGTAAGATGGTTAAATAAAGAGCAAAATGATTGATTATTGTTATATTATTATTTGTGCCCTGGAACCTCTAGTACTCAGAGGAGACCCGTGGAACCTCTAGTACCAACCAGTCTTAACTCAGAGGAGACCCGTGGAACCTCTAGTACCAACCAGTCTTGAGAGTCTTATAGTTACTAGAACTCTAATTTAGAAGTGAGGTGAAGTAGTATGGGAGTTTCTGTAGAGGTGCTTTATATAGGAATAATAGCCAATGTTGGGCCCTTCTGGTAGTCAGAGACTCCAAGCCAACAGAACTAGATAAGAGACAATGTATGGAAATTATCACCAGTTATGAAACAAAGGCTGAGCCATAGACTGATTCTAGAGGTTTTATCACAGAGGCTGAGTGGTAGACTGAATCTAGAGGTTTTAACACAGAGGCTGAGTGGTAGACTGAATCTAGAGGATTTATCACAGAGGCTGAGTGGTAGACTGAATCTAGAGGTTTTAACACAGAGGCTGAGTGGTAGACTGAATCTAGAGGTTTTAACACAGAGGCTGAGTGGTAGACTGAATCTAGAGGTTTTAACACAGAGGCTGAGCACTAGACTGAATCTAGAGGTTTTATCACAGAGGCTGAGTGGTAGACTGAATCTAGAGGTTTTAACAGAGGCTGAGTGGTAGACTGAATCTAGAGGTTTTAACACAGAGGCTGAGTGGTAGACTGATTCTAGAGGTTTTAACACAGAGGCTGAGCGGTAGACTGAATCTAGAGGTTTTAACATAGAGGCTGAGTGGTAGACTGATTCTAGAGGTTTTAACACAGAGGCTGAGTGGTAGACTGAATCTAGAGGTTTTAACACAGAGGCTGAGTGGTAGACTGAATCTAGAGGTTTAAACACAGAGGCTGACTGGTAGACTGATTCTAGAGGTTTTAACACAGAGGCTGAGTGGTAGACTGATTCTAGAGGTTTTAACACAGAGGCTGAGTGGTAGACTGAATCTAGAGGTTTTAACAGAGGCTGAGTGGTAGACTGAATCTAGAGGTTTTAACACAGAAACTGAGTGGTAGACTGAATCTAGAGGTTTTAACACAGAGGCTGAGTGGTAGACTGAATCTAGAGATTTTACACAGAGGCTGAGTGGTAGACTGAATCTAGAGGTTTTAACAGAGGCTGAGTGGTAGACTGAATCTAGAGGTTTTAACACAGAAACTGAGTGGTAGACTGAATCTAGAGGTTTTAACACAGAGGCTGAGTGGTAGACTGAATCTAGAGATTTTACACAGAGGCTGAGTGGTAGACTGAATCTAGAGGTTTTAACACAGAGGCTGAGTGGTAGACTGAATCTAGAGGTTTTAACAGAGGCTGAGTGGTAGACTGATTCTAGAGGTTTTAACACAGAGGCTGAGTGGTAGACTGAATCTAGAGGTTTTAACAGAGGCTGAGTGGTAGATTGCATCTAGAGGTTTTAACACAGAGGCTGAGTGGTAGACTGAATCTAGAGGTTTTAAAAGTTGAGGCTGAGCGGTAGACTGAATCTAGAAATTTTACACAGAGGCTGAATGGTAGACTGAATCTAGAGGTTTTAACACAGAGGCTGAGCGGAAGACTGAATCTAGAGATTTTACACAGAGGCTGAATGGTAGACTGAATCTAGAGGTTTTAACACAGAGGCTGAGTGGTAGACTGAATCTAGAGGTTTTAACAGAGGCTGAGTGGTAGATTGCATCTAGAGGTTTTAACACAGAGGCTGAGTGGTAGACTGAATCTAGAGGTTTTAAAAGTTGAGGCTGAGCGGTAGACTGAATCTAGAGATTTTACACAGAGGCTGAATGGTAGACTGAATCTAGAGGTTTTAACACAGAGGCTGAGTGGTAGACTGAATCTAGAGGTTTTAACACAGAGGCTGAGTGGTAGAGGTTTTAACACAGAGGCTGAGTGGTAGACTGATTCTAGAGGTTTTAACACAGAGGCTGTGGGGTAGACTGAATCTAGCGGTTTTAACACAGAGGCTGAGGGGTAGACTGAATCTAGAGGTTTTAACACAGAGGCTGAGGGGTAGACTGAATCTAGAGGTTTTAACACAGAGGCTGAGTGGTAGACTGATTCTAGAGGTTTTAACACAGAGGCTGAGGGGTAGACTGAATCTAGAGGTTTAAAAGGGCTAAATAGAAAAATTTAATTAATTACATTTCTGAACCTCGTAGCGATCCAGCTATGTTTTGGAAGGCTTGCTGGGCCAGACATGCTTGACCCGTGTCTTCTACGGCTTGCTGGGCCAGACATGCTTGACCGTTTCTTCTACGGCTTGCGGGGCCAG